>NW_026883588.1:0-51655 GCF_032173495.1 Musca vetustissima
CTACTGCCTAACACCCTTTTGTGGGTCAATGTGACATCGACTTAGAGTGAAAGAATCAAAAAAGTGCATTTTAATTACCCACACCCATTCATTGAACGTAGGAGGTCATTGCTTCCTCGAGGGTGGTTTATTGTAATTTCTTTCCTAAATAGATTCACACACACACATACGAGTACAAATCTCACAAAAATTTGTCACACTACCATCTGATTTTTTGATAAGATTGTTGGTGTTGCCATTGACAAATTAACCCAGATTTGATGTGCTTTGTATATTTCCCACTGAATAAAAATAAATGCATTAAACAAATGTTGAGATTTTGGGTTTTTGTTGTGTTTTGTTTGCGAAGTGCCAAAAGACAATTGGGATTGTATGGTTGAAATTTTGAAATTGTGTTGGCGGAACCAATAGATAGATTTAGGGATTCATTGGTCATGTGTTGACATATTTTGTGAAAGAAAGGAAATAAAACAAAAGGATGATGGCTATTGGAAAACTAATAGAAAATGCAAATAAAAATTGTTGGTGTGTGGTGACAGGCATGTGGGTGAATGAACTATGGAATGATTTTTTTTTATCTTATATAGACAAAGTTCTTTGTGGGATGGAAACCACATAAGCCATGTACTGGTATTAAGCCCGAATACCGTTTGAAAAATTCACCGATGCCTGGACCATGCCAGATATTTATAATTAGATTCGAATGGAAAGTAATACAAGTTCGATTCATTCTGTAAAATACTTGATTTTTTTGAATACACCAAGGAAGTATATTTCAAAGTTTCGTATTTTTAGATCTATACTTCACACTATACAATATTTATAATTGCAGCACCTCCAATTGTGTTTTTATACCCTTCACCACACTGTGGTACAGGGTATTATGTCTTTGTGCATATGTTTGTAACAGGCAAAAGGAATCAAGATAGACCCATGGTTCCTTTTGAGAATATGCATAGAATCACTTTCTGAGTCGATTTACGCATGTCCGTCTGTCCGTCCGTCTGTCCATGTATTTTTGTTAACAAAATAGAGGTCGCATTTATGATCCGACTTGGATGAAATTTGGCACAGTTCACTTATTTGGCCCAAGGACGAACCCTATTGAAATTGGAGAAAATCGGTTCAGATTTAGATATAGCTCCCGTAAATAGTTTCGCCCGATTTAATTTAAATGGTGTACCAAAGTCCCTATATGTCCTTCGATTTGCACGAAATTTGGCATTGCGTACTGGAATGATGTGTGTAAAATTTCATGAAAATCGGTTTCAATGGTGCACCAAAGTCCCTGAAAATCATTGGATTTGCACGAATTTTGGCATAACGTACTGAATTGAGTCTAGAATGACTTGTGCTAAGTTTCGTGAAAATCGGTTCAGATTTAGATATAGCTCCCATATATAGTTTCGTCCGATTTTATATAAATGGTGCACCAAAGTCCCTATATATTTTTCGATTTGCACGAAATTTGGCATAACGTACTGAATTGAGCCTAGAGTGAAGTCTGTCAAGTTTCGTGAAAATCGGTTCATATTTAGATATAGTTCCCATATATATGTTCGTCCGATTTTGGATTTATAAGTAAATTTGGATTTATAGGTAAATTTGGATTTATAAGTAAATAAAGAACTCAAAATTTGGCCGAATGAAAAAAACATACTGAAATAAGTGTAAACTAACATGTGACAAGTTTCGATGAAATCGGTTTAGATTTCGATATTTTGCTTTAAATTCATTTACACTATTTTGTCCCATTGTAAGAAGCAACTCTATATCTGACCAAAATTTAGTATATATTGCAGAATGACATGTTTAATTTCATGTTAATGGTCCTTCAATAATGCGACGTCTGTTAGGATTCATCTGTTGAATATACCCACAGTGGTGAAGGGTATCATATAGTCGGCCCCGTCCGACTTTACTACTTTCCTTACTGGTTAATTTTGTAATATAAATCCCCATACATTAACCTTTACAGCTTGTCAATTACACAATCGGACTTTAAATATACGCACGCCCATTAAATTCATTCTTGAACTCGCGACCTTTTCACAGTTTTGTAATTTTGTTTTTGCAACATCAACAGCTCTTTCATTTCACATTTTATGAATACTGACAATATTTATTAAACTTTCATGTTGCATTAGCCTTGTAGGCTTTTCTGCGTTCCTTTGTATGTACATGCATGCATGTGTTGTGCAGCTGAAATCGGAAGTTTGTGCAACACCTCTTGCACTCAAAAGGCCCAGAATGCAAACTAGACAGACAGCTACAATAATAACTTTTGCGAAAGGCAAATGCATACAAAATAACAATGGAAGATAATTGAGAATTTTTGAGAATAATATAATCATCGGATTAATATCATTATTTTCTTACTAAATGTTTATATTTATTTTTGTTTGTTGTTATTGCATTAAAAATGTTATCCTCTTATATATTGTATCCCATAAAAATCTTCCAATGTGCCTTAACTAAGATAAGTTGGTTAGTCCATACAACCAGCATTGTTGTTGTAACATCCTCGACTCGCAGGCATCATCAAATTGTTAATATAATAAATGTTGCAACTGTTGTTATATAGAGAGATCGGTCAGCCAGAAACAGAAGCACTTATAATTATACATGGTAGTGTCAGATTTTAAATGTATTATAATTTTTATTGAAACTAGGAAACGTACTGGGGTTGTAAATGCAATAAAAAAAATTCTATTCCACTACTACCTACCGTTCCGCTTGCTGACATAGCCTATACGAAAATTTAAAGTCATTCAAAGAGAGGCGTCCAAAGGATCTGGTAAATGGGCCGCTTGATAACCTGATACAAATTGTTAAAGTCCTTCGTCTAGGGATTACGAAAAGATCGAAATGGTATTTTTCTCCATTATAATACCATTATACAAATTACAAAAAAAAAAAACTACAACATTTGAAGAAGTTAAAAGCGGAAGGTTTCATTAATAGAACATGGAATCCATATCTCCGAAATAATCAAATTTCAAATTGCATTATAGTCGAATAAGAAAATCTGTAATAAGAAGTTTATCGACCAACATTATGCATTGTTAATGTTAATATATCCAACAACAAATAATAGCAAGAACTACTAGTCTTCTTTCAAATGACCATAGTCCCAGTTGATTCCCTTATCATCATACACCATAAAGTGACGATGACTGCAACATCTAGAAAAACAAACTGATTGTAAATTCAGTGTGTGGCAAATGCATTATGACATATGATTGCAATTGGCAATGTAAAATACTATGGTAGTAGCTATTCACAGTGGTTCGAATATTTATTATAGACGGTGCTGAAGTATTCATATTATGTACAAATTTATTTTAAGTTAAGTTGTACAGTAAAATTAAATCTTTATATGCCTCTAATAATTAAAAACGGGCGAAACTTAGAACCACCTTAATATCTAAACATACAATCAAACTACTTAATAAGAATTTTAAGCTGTACCGTATACAGGCTCAAAATCAGCGTCAAATGTGTTGTACCATAGATGGTAATACATCAACCGGACATCTTTATCATATTATAGGATTCCTCCTTCCTTTAAGTATGGAGTAGATTTGCTCTTTGCTGCTCCACTATCCCATTTTCCACAAGCTGACTCCTCTCCAGTAAGATAAGCGCATATTTCAGTCGACAGAATTGTAGATGTTCCTATTGGCCGGACATCTATAAATTCCACTGATATACAGTGTTAATCTCATATATATATATATATTTCTCTCCCACATTCTAATCCTTTACATTTGAGCTGTTGCAGTAAAGAAGTAGGTGATGACTGGTCGAATCACTTGCTTGTTTATTAGCAAATTTACCTCCGAAGAAAGTCGAAAGATTCTTTCGAATGCGAGTAAGAGCCATTGGTGCGCAAAGTTCATCTTTTGGCCTTTGATAAAATATAATCCACTTTTATGCAGCATGATTGCTGTCTGATACTCCCCGATACTAAATTCATTTGCTACTTTTAGGCTTGGAATGTATTTAACAGTTTGCCTTCAATCCGTCGAAAATATTTAGAAACGTTATATCTCTATCTGAATCATTTACAACAAAAATCAACACCATAAGGCGAGTGGATATTAAATTTGTCATACCGCTTGCAATCCCCGAATGTTTTGTCAGAGACCCCATAAGTCGTTGCAATGAGCCCGGACGAAATCAAATATCTATGAAATCGAGAAAAAAATTAAATGTGAAAAATATATGTAAATCTGAATCGGTGTACTGCAATATAACAGCTCCATACCATACATATAAACTATGGTATAGAACTTTTTCCAGAAAATCAAATGTTGACCGACTGTTGACTGGGCACCAACAACATTATTCTATAGCTACATACTTCTGATGTGATGAATAATGGGCGGTATATTTATATAGAAGATATGAAAAATGTAGACCTATATCGACCTATATTTGTTACCTTTCGTTATTTTCCTGACACCTAAAAGCTCTAAAAGGCCAAAACAGTGACCTGTATTGATAATTTTTGGAGGACACCATTGACCATTTTTCATGAACATTTTGAGGATCCAAATTTAAAAATGTATAGTAAAACGAAATATCAAATTAAAGAAAACCAGTAAGTAAAGTCGGACGGGGCCGACCATACGATACCCTACACAACTACCATGGAACTCTAAGTGCTGCTAATGTTTATTCCGATCCTGACAATAATTCGTGATATTTGCACCCTATTGCTCGATTAGAGGCCAATTTTCCGAATATTATTAGTATTCAGTAAAGCTCTCCAAATTACTTGTTCAGATTCCCTTCACCATGGGTGTTGTTGTGACGTTCGGCTTATAATTGTGGCCTGTATGTCGTCTCCATAAAAACACAAAAAAATAAGTTTTCTGTCCACTTCATTTCAAAATTATCAGCGATATATTTCCGCCCTCTAGTGTGGTAATGTGTTACTAAATAATATATGAAAACGTATGCGCCTGAAAATATTTAAGTGTAACTCCCGCATTCGAGAACATACGACAATATAATTGATATCAGTTTAAAGGGCAACCACTCATCTTTGATACACTATCAACTTCTCGGGTCTATGTCCTTCAGGTGTAAATGTATACGCTATAGAATACACATTTTGTCATTTTTCACACAAAAGTCAGGGTCCATTTGACCCGTTAAATATTGACCGACATTTATCAAAATTGGACCGCTTAAGCACTGTCTCAGCAACGACTAAACAAATGAGCGTAAGAAATCGTGTGAGTTGAGCTGACCGCTAGTGTGCTAGGGCGTGCATCCCTGAGTCGATATATGCATGTCCTTCTGTCCGTCGCCCATGTATTTTTTTGAGCAAAGTACAGTTCGCATTTATAATCCGATTTGGATGAAATTTAGTACAGCCCATTTGTTTGGCCCAAGGACGAACCCTAAAATCGTCCGATTTTAGGTAAATGGTGCACGAAACTTCCAATATTTATCCAGATTGATGATTGCGAAGATTTGTGGAATTCGGTTCAGATTTAGATATAGCTCCCATATATAGTCTCGTCCGATTTTAGGCAAATTGTGCACCAAACTCGCAAAGTTTGTCCGATTGATACAAAATTTTGCACAGCGTATTGAGATAGGTCCTTATTAATGTATACGACGTTTTGTGAAAATCAGTGCAAATTTAGATAGTGCTCCCATATATAATTTCTTTCGGTTTTTGATAAATGGTACACCGAGCAGCCTACGTCTGTTCCTTATACACGAATTGTGAACAGCGCTCTGTGCTGCAGCATACCAAACGGGATATGCCACGGTTGCTCTTTTAAGTCAAGATTTACATATAGCTCCACATACATTATTTTGCTCGATTTCATACAAATGGTACAAAAAAAAAAATACGATTGACATACAATGCATTGAGTTTTTTATTTGGTTCAAATATCTATGTAGATCACACATTTAGTTTCGCCCCATTCCATTTCAATGGTCCTCTAAAAATTATATGTCTGTTCCATCTACAGGATATTGTATATTATTATCTTTTGTATGTATCCCAAATGGTGAAGGGTATTATATGGTCTGCCCCATCCGACTTTTGAACTTTCCTTACTGTTTTGTTGTCGATTGAGTCGAAGTTTTGCAATGGCGCACCAAAGAGCCTATGTTTGTCAGATTTATACGGAAGTTTGCATAGCGAATGCAATTGAGTCAAGAATGGTGTGTGTTAAGGTTTGTTAAAATCGGTTATGATATAACTCCATCACTCTTCAGAATCGAAGTTTTGCAATGGCGTACCAATGAGCCTATGTTTGTTAGATTCATACGGAAGTTTGCATAGCGAATGCAATTGAGTCAAGGATGGTGTGTGTTAAGGTTTGTTAAAATCGGTTAAGAGTTGGAATGTAACTTTTTTGACTAAATATATCCGCTATAGAATGTAATAGAAGGCAATGAAAGATAAGAGGGTTTCTAAGCATTTTAAACATTTTTCCATCTCCAAAGAAGTTTTTACCACTGTCTTAGAACAATGCCCACCAAAACAAAAAATTGAGAACATTGCATAACACTTCATATGTAGGACTCACAATGTAGGATGATACATACAGTCATATCTTTGTTATTTGTCTGCTGCATAATATCGCGGATGCTGTAAACAACATCAAAACAACACATTGCAGCAGCGTCGTTCCAACAATAGCTGACAAAACAAAAAATGCAAAGTGCAGATGTGGAAGTTTGCTACTTGACAATGACGCACCTCACTTTATATTGAACATTGTGCTGTCGTTGTGTATCGCAAATTCAAGGATGCTGCTACCATTATCGACGATTCGTCGTTGTTGTCGTCGTCACTGAAGACAATATTGCTTATGGTGTTATTGTTGCTGCTGCCACCTCTTATTGTTTTGCATTCATTGGTTGCAGGAGCATCGTTTGTTTGAACTAACAGATGAGCGAATTGTTTGTTTGTTAGTTAGCTAAGATATTGTTGGTATCCTTTTACCAGCTGTCGATATCATTTGTTGTCGTCTATGTAAATTTTATTGTCGAACAGGATATGCAATTTGCTTAAAGCGGGATTTCGTTTTTATGTTCTATTTTTTCATCTTTAATATTTGGTCTACTGCTTCTGTTGTGAACTATTAATGATTAGTTTGACGGTTTTTGTAGTTATAAATTATATTATTAGAATGTAGGCAAGGAAGTTATGTAAGTGGGCTAAATTTAAGTTTACACTTCCTTATTTTTAATTATGTGTGGGGAATGGAAGTCCATCCATTCCATTTTGAATTGCAAATGGAATGACAAGTTTTATATAGCCCTTGTGATGGAGAGTATTAAAATAGCTTCACTCAATATTCTACCTACCGCATCAAACATTTAAATGATTTGACTTGTTTTCTTTTTTTAATCCTCCATGTCCCTTTAAAACTCCATTTGACAATTCTTCAAAAAATCAATTATTTTTTCTCTTTGTTTAAAATTATGTCACTATAATAAAAAAGTGACAATATTCAAATGTATGTATAGTTCGCGCTGTTTTGTAATTGAATGTTCGACAACAAAATGTCAATATGTACTTGGTTGTTAATACAGTTTTACTCTCCGTTTAAAGCTTACTATTTCAACACTATCGTCTCATTCCAGTCGCATTCATTCCACATTTGCATTCATATCCAACATTCAATATCGTCAACAAAAGATGTCAACATTGTTATAATGAAAATGGCTAATGGGCAATAGTTTTGTATTTTGCTAACAACAACTTTAACACCAAGCCAACAACACAACAGTTGATATGTGTATGTTTGTTGCCAATCGTTGTGGTAGATTGATGCTGTTGCTTTCATGTAGATCGTTACATACCATAATTCTAATACGTTTAAACAATTTGTAACATATTTAGCCTTTTGTTTTGTTTTTAGGACCCAATCATTGTTGTGTTAGTTAGAAAATGGCTAAAGGCCTTCTCCAATGTGTTTGCATTTTGAATGGCGTAGAGTGCCACAATATTGGATTGAATACATAGAGAGGATGTATTGATTGCATTGGAGTATGATTGGTGTGGGGATATATTGTTGTAGAAACGTTAAATAGAAATGTGAATATATCTAACATATGTGTACAGGAAATATAGAAGATTATTCAATTTTATACCCTTCACCACACTGTGGTACAGGGTATTATGTCTTTGTGCATATGTTTGTAACAGGCAAAAGGAAACGAGATAGACACATGGTTCCTTTTGAGAATATGCATAGAATCACTTTCTAAGTCGATTTATGCATGCCCGTCCATCCGTCTGTCTGTCCATGTTAAATTGTAAACAAAGTACAGGTCGCATTTATGATCCGAATTGGACGAAATTTGGCATAGGTCACTTATTCGGCCCAAGGACGAACCCTATTGAAATTGGGAAAAATCGGTTCAGATTTAGATATAGCTCCCATATATATATTTAACCGATTTAATGTAAACGGTCCCTATATATCTTTCGATTTGCACGAAATTTGGTACAGCCTAATCATTTAGGTATAGAATTATGTCTGCCAAGTTTCGTGAAAATCGGTAAAGATTTAGATATAGCTCCCCTATATAGATTCGTCCGATTTCATGTAAATGGTGCACCAAAGTCCCTATATATCATTCGATTTGCACAAAATTTGGCATAACGTACTAAATTGAGCCTAGAGTGATGTCTGCCAAGATTTGAGAAAATCGGTTCAGATTTAGATATAACTCCCATATATAGTTTCGTCCGATTTCATGTAAATGGTGACCCAAAGTCACAATATATCTTTCGATTTGCACGAAATTTGGCATAACGTACTGAATTAAGCCTAGAGTGATGTCTGCCTAGTTTCGAGAAAATCGGTCCAGATTTAGATATAGCTCCCATATATAGTTTCGTCCGATTTCATGTAAATGGTGCACCAAAGTCGTTATATATCTTTCGATTTGCGCGAAATTTGGCATAACGTACTGAATTGAGCCTAGAGTGGTGTCTGCCTTGTTTCGTGAAAATCGGTCCAGATTTGTATATAGCTCCCATATATAGTTTCGTCCGATTTCATGTAAATGGTGCACCAAAGTCCCTATGTATCCTTCGATTTGCACGAAATTTGGCATAACGTACTGAAATGAGCCTAGAGAGATGTCTGCCAAGTTTCGAGAAAATCGGTTTAGATTTCTATATAGCTCCCATATATAGTTTCGTCCGATTTCATGTAAATGGTGCCCCAAAGTCCCAATATATCTTTCGATTTGCACGAAATGTGGCATAATGTACTGAATTAAGCCAAGAGTGATATAGAATTATGTCTGCCAAGTTTCGTGAAAATCGGTAAAGATTTAGATATAGCTCCCATATATAGATTCGTCCGATTTCATTTAAAAGGTGCACCAAAGTCCCTATATATCCTTCGATTTGCACGAAATGTGGCATAACGTACTAAATTGAGCCTAGAGTGATGTCTTCCAAGTTTCGAGAAAATCAGTCCAGATTTAGATATAACTCCCATATATAGTTTCGTCCGATTTCATGTAAATGGTGACCCAAAGTCACAATATATCTTTCGATTTGCACGAAATTTGGCATAACGTACTGAATTAAGCCTAGAGTGATGTCTGCCTAGTTTCGAGAAAATCGGTCCAGATTTAGATATAGCTCCCATATATAGTTTCGTCTGATTTCATGTAAATGGTGCCCCAAAGTCCCTATATATCTTTCGATTTGCGCGAAATTTGGCATAACGTACTGAATTGAGCCTAGAGTGGTGTCTGCCTTGTTTCGTGAAAATCGGTCCAGATTTATATATAGCTCCCATATATAGTTTCGTCCTATTTCATGTAAATGGTGCACCAAAGTCCCTATGTATCCTTCGATTTGCACGAAATTTGGCATAACGTACTGAAATGAGCCTAGAGAGATGTCTGCCAAGTTTCGAGAAAATCGGTTTAGATTTCTATTTAGCTCCCATATATAGTTTCGTCCGATTTCATGTAAATGGTGCCCCAAAGTCCCAATATATCTTTCGATTTGCACGAAATGTGGCATAATGTACTGAATTAAGCCAAGAGTGATGTCTGCCAAGTTTCGAGAAAATCGGTCCAGATTTAGATATAGCTCCCATATATAGTTTCGTCCGATTTTATGTAAATGGTGCACCAAAGTCGCTATATATCTTTCGATTTGCGCGAAATTTGGCATAACGTACTGAATTGAGCCTAGAATGATGTCCGCCTTGTTTCGTGAAAATCGGTCCAGATATAGATATAGCTCCCTTTTATTATAGATTGATTTTAAGTAATTGACGCACCAAGGAACCAATAGACTGATATGAACATAACGTTCTGAAATTACTATAACCTAACCTGTGACATGTTTGTTTGAAATCGCTTAATATTTGGATAGAGCTTCCATATATATTTTCGCCCGATTTCAAGTAAATTGGGCATCAAACTCCTCATGTAGTCAGATTGACATCAAATTTTGCACAACGTACAAAATTGAGCATAGAATTACGTAGTTGCGTTTTCTAGAAGTACAGACATAGCCCAACGGATGACCTATTTATATTTGTTTGAAGTCGATTTACATACTTTATGGATAGATCTACGTAGATTCACATTTAGATAAATATCACATATTTTATTTCATCCAATTTCATGTTAATAGTCCTGTTTAATATACCCATAGTGGTGAAGGGTATCATATAGTCGGCCGCGTCCGACTTTACTACTTTCCTTACTGGTTTAACATTTTATCTGATGATGATGTCTGATATAGAGAAGAATTCTACATCATTACCTCAAAAATCCCGATTTCGGATTTATGGCGGTCTTGCAGCAAATCAGCTATATGTACTGTATGGGTTATCTGAGGAATATTTAGAGCAGATGTAAACGGAGATGTTGAATATATAGTGGGTGACATAAGATGAAAAATTCTGAAAGTGTTCATGGCAGAAGATCCTTTTTTTTAGAGAACCTTTTTAACAACAGAACATATTTCATTGGCTGAAGACCTTCTGAAGTTAATTTATAGGATTTTGTTTGGACTTATATAGGCAGAAGATCATCTGATAGTTTTGAAAAGACGGAGAACCTTCAAACGTTTTCTGCAGGCAGACACTCTGAAAGCGAATGTAGAAAAAAACCTGAAAAGGGAGATATTCAGGTGATTATAATATGAAAGTCTGTTTGTTTGCCTACATTAAGTTAGGTATACCGCAAAATTAGGATATATTAAGTTTATTTGTAACCCATCGAAATAATCATTTCCGACCCTATATATATACATGATCAGCGTAAACTTCTATGTCCGTCAAGTCCTTCTGTCTGTTGTAATCACTCTAGCCTCTAAAAGAATTGAGATAGATCACCAGTATTCTGCATAGAGTTTTTCTGCAAGTTATGTCTCCACAAATAAATTATCAATATCGGTCATTTTTTTCTGGTAGCAACCAAAAGTACCCACAAAATGTCAGTAATTTGGGGAGTCCCTTTCAAACTAACGTCAATATTCCCCATATAACCCCCGTTTTTATACCCTTCACCACACTGTGGTACAGGGTATTATGTCTTTGTACATATGTTTGTAACAGGCAAAAGGAAACGAGATAGACCCATGGTTCCTTTTGAGAATATGCATAGAATCACTTTCTAAGTCGATTTATGCATGTCCGTCTGTCTGTCTGTGCATTTTAAATTGTAAACAAAGTACAGGTCGCATTTATGATCCGAATTGGATGAAATTTGGCATAGGTCACTTATTCGGCCCAAGGACGAACCCTATTGAAATTGGGAAAAATTGGATCAGATTTAGTTATAGCTCCCATATATATATTTAACCGATTTAATGTAAACGGTCCCTATATATCTTTCGATTTGCACGAAATTTGGTACAGCCTAATTATTTAGGTCTAGAATGATGCCAAGATTCATGAAAATCGGTCCAGATTTAGATATAGCTCCCATATATAGTTTCGTCCGATTTCATGTAAATGGTACCCCAAAGTCCCTATATATCTTTCGATTTGCACGATATTTGGCATAACGTACTGAATTGAGTCTAGAATGATATCTGCCAAGTTTCATGAAAATCGGTCCAGATTTAGATATAGCTCCCATATACAGTTTCGTCTGATTTCATGTAAATGGTGCACCAAAGTCCCTATATATCCTTCGATTTGCACTAAATTAGGTATAACGTACTGAATTGAGCCTAGAATGATGTCTGCCAAGTTTCGTGAAAATCGGTCCAGATTTAGATAAAGCTCCCATATATAGTTTCGTCCGATTTCATGTAAATGGTGCCCCAAAGTCCCTATATATCTTTCGATTTGCACAATATTTGGTATAACGTACTAAATTGAGCCTAGAATGATGTGTGCCAAGTTTCGAGAAAATCGTTCCAGATTTAGATATAGCTCCCATGTATAGTTTCGTCCGATTTCATGTAAAGGGTGCCTATATATCTTTCGATTTGCACGAAATTTGGTACAGCCTAATTATTTAGGTCTAGAATGATGCCAAGATTCATGAAAATCGGTCCAGATTTAGATATAGCTCCCATATATAGTTTCGTCCGATTTCATGTAAATGGTGCCCCAAAGTCCCTATATATCTTTCGATTTGCACGATATTTGGCATAACGTACTGAATTGAGTCTAGAATGATATCTGCCAAGTTTCATGAAAATCGGTCCAGATTTAGATATAGCTCCCATATACAGTTTCGTCTGATTTCATGTAAATGGTGCACCAAAGTCCCTATATATCCTTCGATTTGCACTAAATTAGGTATAACGTACTGAATTGAGCCTAGAGTGATGTATGCCAAGTTTCGTGAAAATCGGTCCAGATTTAGATAAAGCTCCCATATATAGTTTCGTCCGATTTCATGTAAATGGTGCCCCAAAGTCCCTATATATCTTTCGATTTGCACAATATTTGGTATAACGTACTAAATTGAGCCTAGAATGATGTGTGCCAAGTTTCGAGAAAATCGTTCCAGATTTAGATATAGCTCCCATGTATAGTTTCGTCCGATTTCATGTAAAGGGTGCACCAAAGTCTCTATATATCCTTCGATTTGCACGGAATTTGGCATAACCATAACGATTTAGATATAGCTCCCATTTATTATACATTGATTTTAAGTTATTGACGCGACAAGGAACCAATAGGCTGATAGGAACAAAACGTTCTGATATTAATATAACCTAATCTGTGACAAGTTTGTTTGAAATCGCTTAATATTTGGATAGAGCTTCCATATATATTTTCGCCCGATTTCAAGTAAATTGGGTATCAAACTCCTCATGTTAGTCAGATTGACATAAAATTCTGCACTACGTACAAAATTGGGCATAGAATTGCGTTTTATAGAAGTACAGACATATCCCAACGGATGTCCTATTTATATTTGTTGGAAGTCGATTTACATACTTTTGTCCCATTGTAACAAATGACATGTTTATGGATAGATCTAGGTAGATTCACATTTAGATAAATATCACATATTTTATTTCATCCAATTTCATGTTAATAGTCTTGTTTAATATACCCATAGTGGTGAAGGGTATCATATAGTCGGCCCCGTCCGACTTTACTACTTTCCTTACTGGTTTTTTAAATCCAGCTTTGCGTAAAAGGTTTAAAACAGTTTTTAGCTTCTGGTCGATGTTACGACTGCTAACATGCCTGTCAACTTCGATAATTTCTCTGATTTTATCGAAATTTTCGGCGACCGAACTAATGGAATCCTTTTTCTCCAGCCAAACACCCACTAATTGTCCGATTCAAACATAAATTTACAGCGTACTTAATTAAGACTGGTTTGATGTCTGTGAAGTTTTGTTGAAATCGGTTCAGATTTAGATAACTCCCATATATAGTTTCGTACGATTTTATGTAAATGATGCACCAAACTCCCAATATTTGTCCGTTTGATAGACGTATGCGAAGTTTTGTTGAAATCGGATCAGATTTAGATATAGCCCCTGTTTAGGCGAGGGACTTGCTCAACTCCTCACCGTTGTGATGGAGGGGGTGATCAAATGATTAACTCAAGGGAGCGGGGTGAAGCGACAGACAATGAGAGCTCCCAAGCAGTTAATGGTGTAAATGATGATACGCGCGTGTTGGTGTAAATGCAAAGAAGAAGAAGAAATAACAAGGAAATAAAACACAAGGATTATTAGTTTAATTATTCTAAATATCTTGGTTTATTGGTGATTCTTCTTCTTTTCGTATAACAACAAATAAATTACCTTTGTAATTTGGTGTGGTGGCGTCAGAGGCCTGTTAGTGCTAACACGTAGATGTTAGCTCGACAAGGGTTAGTAAGCAAGTGAACGCAGAGGTTCACGTGGATCGCAGAGGATCTTAATGATCGCAGAGGATCGTTGGATTTTAATGATCTTTGTATTTGTACAGCTACAATTGCATGCGCATATTCCAGTGAGAGAGTGTCAAGCAAGGGGAGCAAACCAACAACAGCCGTTGCCCTTTGGTATATACGCTCTGCGGTGTCCGCAGAGGGAACTTGCAGAGGCAATACCCGAGCTGTCAATCAGCATCCGTGATCGACTGAGCTCAGGAAGTTGTAGGCCAATGTATCAATCTTAAACAGCCCCGATATATATTTTCGTGTATTAAAGGTGCAAAAATCAGTGTACATTTAAACATATCTCCCATATATATATATATATATACATATATAAATACTTAATATCATGAACCGCAGTTTGGTTTAGGTTATACAAATTTTTAGTGTGGACCGATGACATTAGAAAATATTTTGGAAATGATAGAGATGTTTGATTAGAAACATATAATTTTTTAAAGCTTTCGGTTGTATTAACAGTATTGATTACACAATAAGAGAAAGTTGTCTAAATTCCTATCTTTATTTAAATGGATTTAATTTCTTCTTGACTTTTTTATTAAACCGTTCACCAAAAAATTCACTTTGTTTTCGCTTCGAAACTCATATTACTACTGCAAATGCAATGCCCCCTCTTTTGGATTTTGATTTTCAGCCAAACATTAACTAAAGCTTTTCAATAATATCTGAACGGTCATCTAAAGTGTGCGGTAATTTCTGTTGTTCATTTAATTTTCAATTAAAATCGAATAAATAAATTTACCACTTTACTGTAATGATGCTTATGGCGGACCGTCGTCGTTGTTGTTGTTGCTGATGCTGCTGTTGCGTGAAAGCCAGCTACCCGACGCAATGCAATTTAGTGTGTGGTGCGGCACTCGTGGCTGCTCATGGCAGACAGTGTTGTGATATGGAATTTAAAACATCCGATTAAAATAAAGATATTATGTAGAGCTATGATAAAATATTAAATCCCAGTAGGCGATTTGAGAGAATCCTCCTATCGATTTCTTTGATAGGAAATTGGGCTATAAAAAGGAGAATTTTTCTAAGTATTGCTATGCACCACTGTGCAAATGAATTACTAGTAATGGCAACCAAGCATAGTAATGACTGTACATTGGTGACCAATAAGGGTACTCTATTTTCGCCTGTGGTCATTTGTAAAGAGTATTAGTGGGCCAAATAACCGCATCATATGTATTGGCTAACGCCAATAATCACACACACGTACACACATGGTCCACCAACCTGTATAACACCATATGAAAATGCAACACAACACCAAACAACCGAAAAAAAATACCTCGCACAACAACAGAAAAAATCTGCCGACTCTATGAAAAGCCATGGTTTTAAATTTTAGAGGCTTTTTGCCAGCTTTTGAAAAGTAGTTCGCCATTGACATGTAATTACACGCACTTAGGACTTTTCTGATTGAAAATAATTACTAAACCATTAATATGCCTAAAATGCGTTTGTGTGTGCGTGTGTTGTTGGTGTCAGGATTCATTTAAACCGAATATGACCATATTACACACTAAATACCAAAATAGTCAAAGACCACATCAAATGCTAACCAAAAGTGTGTATAGTAAATATTCAAACAATCCGCAACCAGATGTAAGTCCAATGGCTTTACCATTTAAAGCCAATGGCTATACTAGTTTAATAAACAAACATTGTCGAGGTGGGTGTTGGTTAGAGGCAAGCTGTGGCGAGAGAGTTCATATTTTGGCTCCTATGGGTAAGTTATTGTCACTGCAACAGCACAAATGGTTCTCATCATCAGATTTCTGAATAGGATGAACAAGTAGGAACGTCGATAATTTCGATAGGGCTGAAGTTTTTATACTCACATTTAAAATACCTAAAATCGATCGGGACTTTTATATGGGACCTAGGCCTATCGCTACCAAGAAGAATTGAAATACCTAACTTCTTACATTCAGGGTGGGCTATGAACTTGAATGTACTGGAATTGGCGCGTGAGCTTTGGACAGGAAATAATTTTTTACATACACAGGTCCCATAATGTCATATTATATCTACTTCATAATTCTCAGGATATCGAAAATGGGCGCTATACTAAACGAGGACCACTATTGTTAAATGGATGTAAGAGGTTTGCTACCAACCATAGAAGAACATTCAAAGCCATCGCTTCTTCCCATGTGTACGGTCCTTGTCGCCTTTTCCAACCGAAGCAAACATAATCTGCCATTCCGGGTTATAGTTAGGTAAACCAATAGCTTTGATTTAAATATTAAATATAAAAACTATGGACCTTATCTGTACGTCTATGCCCACTTTGTTTTTTATTGCAGGATTAAGCGATGTGTAATACATTTCAGGTTATCAGTGGTTAAATTTTGTATATAGGCCAATATTTTGGGATAGCCTTCATACAATGAAGGTTAACACATGTTTAAATCTAAATACAGGTGAGCGTTTATAATTTGACAGGTGAATTGGTACAACGTAAGAAGTGGCCCAAGTCCACATGCCCGCCATTATTTCACTCCCAATGGACATTGCAATCATTCTGAAGTTTTCTACACTAAGATCACTTGCGTTTGACAACGACCTGTGCAAGATTGTCACAGGTGACGAATAAAAACGTATAAATTCGAAATACAACAACAATCGATATTGCGAATCTCTATACCCTCCACCAGAATAAGGAAGATATATTAGGTTTGCTTTTCCGTTTGTAACTCATCTCAATAATAATTTCCGATCCTATAAACTATATGCTATTGATCAGCGTAAAATTCGATGAACATTTAAACACGTCCCTCTATCTGTTGCAATCACTCTAGACTCTAAACAAATAAGGTAGACCGCCAAACTTTTGAATACAGTTGTCTTTCGTATACAGACAGATCAAGATTGAAGATGGGCTATATCAGTCCTCGTTTAGGCATAGCGCGCATTTAAGGGTACCCCCAAATTTCGTTTTTTGGGGTTCTTGAGCACATATTCCAACCGGAATCGCTTTAATTCAGTACCTTGTGTTCTTGTTTGGTAGCAAATCCTCCACTAAAAAATACAATGTGGATTTGGACAATACGGTATTTAGGAGATCACGAGCGCGATTTTCACTAACATTCGGTGTACTTTGCGTTCTTATTGGATACCAAATTTCTCCACTAAAACTTATAACTATAGTATAACACTTTGTCGATAGTATAACCTTTGACAAGTTTCGTTGAAATCGGGTCAGATTTGGATATAGCTTTCATATATATTTTCGTCCGATTTTAAGTAAATAGTTTCCAAACATCTCATGTTTGTCAGATTGTCACGAAATTTTACACAACGTACAAAATTGCATTCAAATGTTCTAAGAGAGTTTGCTATAATTTGATATTTCATTGGGTGACAAAATTTATTAATATGGGTATTCTTTTGGTCCTGGGCGCATTCTCCAAACGAAGTTACTATATTTTGGCTTTAGCAAGTGGCTGTAATTTAGAATTCCGGGATTTCGGAGGGTAAGCAACTTCTTCACAAATTACTTCAATATAAGTCAATGTACTATGTGGTTTGTTAAAGGTCCTAGACAAAAATCCCAACCTGAGTGTCTGTAGTATTTCGATTTTTCTTTTCCCCTGTCAGCAATTTCCTAGGCATTACTTACTTACTTAGCTGGCTTGTTACAGAACGGTTGTTCCATAAGCCGAGTTTAAAAAAGATTTCTAAGCGCGTCGGTCTTGTACGCAAGTCCACCAATTTGGAAGACCACGTTCCAAGATGTTGTTTTCTACTTGGTCTTTCCATCTAATTCGTGGCCTTTCCCTTCTACGGGAACCATCAGTAGGCTCATTTTTATATGCCTTTTGAGCTGGGGTATTTTCATTCATCCGCACAACATGGCCTAGCCACCGTAGTCGCTGCAGCTCAATACGACTGACTATGTCGATGTCCGCGTATAAATTGTAAAGCTCATGGTTCATTCGACGCCGATATTCACCGTCGACGCAGATCGACACGTAGACCTTTCGGAGAATTTTTCTCTCAAACACCCCAAGAGCTGCCTCATCTGCTTGCGCAAGTTCCCATGCTTCTGATCCATATAATAGCACGGGTATTATCAGCGTCTTGTAAAGTGTGAGTTTGGTCTGGCGGGAGGTGGCCTTGTTTCTAAACTGCTTACTTAGACTATAGTAGAATCTGTTGGCCATCACAATCCTTCTCCGAATTTCAAAACTGATGTCATTTGTTTTATTTATGGCGGTACCAAGGTATATAAAGTCTTTAACTACCTCGAAGCTGTAGTTCTCAAGTTCCACAGTTGGTCCGAGTCTACTGGACGTCTTGCGCGTTGATACCATCAGCTTGGTCTTCTCGCCGTTTACTGCCAGACCAACTTTGACAGACTCCTTTTCAATGTGTTCAAAGATGGCTGTTACCGCTCGCAATGTTCGACCCATTATATCAATGTCATCGGCGTAGGCAAGTAACATGTGTTATTTGGTGTACAGAGTGTCATTTCTGTTCGCCTTTGCGTCTTTGACCTTTTCCAGTAGGATGTTAAAAAGATCACACGACAAACTGTCACCTTGTCTGAATCCTCGTTCAGTATTGAAGGGCTCCGATAGGTCCTTTCCTACTTTAACTGCTGACCTTGTGCCACTTAAAGTTATCCTGCATAGCCGTATTAATTTTGCAGGAATGCCGAACGCAGACATGGCTTTAAACACCTCTGAACGGATAGGGCTGTCGAATGCGGCTTTATAGTCGACAAATAGGTGGTATGTGTCGATGTGTTTTTCGTGGGTCTTTTCCAGGATTTGGCGCAGAGAGAAAATCTGGTCAATGGTGGATTTGCCCGGTCTGAAGCTGCATTGGTATGGTCCGATGATGTCATTGACCATTGGCTTCAATCGTTCACACAGCACACTGGATAGCACTTTATATGCGATGGGAAGGAGACTTATTCCTCTATAGTTGGCACATATCGTCTTGTCTCCTTTTTTGTGCACGGGACACAGGTTGCTGAGGTTCCAATCACTGGGCATGCTTTCATCTAGCCAAATTGTGCTAATCAGCTGGTGCATGCGCCTGACCAGCATCTGGCCACCAAACTTGAATAGTTCGGCTGGTAACCCATCGGCTCCTTCTGCTTTGTTGTTCTTGAGCCGATTATTTGCTTTTATGACCTCATCTTGGCTAGGTGGTATACACTCTATACCATCATCTCTTATTGGTTCTGGGGTATCTTCTTCATCGCCACTATTTGATACTAGAAGCTTTTCGAAATGCTCCTTCCAGATCGTCAACACGCTATCTGTATCTGTCACCGGGTTCCCTTCTTCATCTCTACAGGAGGATGTGCCTGCACCAAAGATTTCGGTTTGGTGTTTTACTCGTTGGTAAAATTTCCGGACTTCATTCTGACTCCTGTACATCTCGATTTGCTCACGTTTTTCTTGTTCTTTCTTCTTTTTTCTGAAAACACGTTTCTCTTCTCTCCTTTTCTCCCGTTAATTCTCCATCACGTTACGTGTTGCTACTGTCCTAATGTAAATGTCACGATAGATTTGAAATATTTTGAATGCTCACCTCATGGTGAACGCTCGCCTTAACACACTAATAGTATAATTCTACAAGGATTGAATAAAAGTTTCTAGTCAATAAAATAACCCCCTAGTTGACAACATGGTGAAACACATGAATGCCTTCATCGTTATAGTTTATTTCCAAGAAATTTACCTGATAAATTCATCACGTTATATTGAAACTTTTATTTCAATTTCTAAATCACAAATTGAAATACTTCAGTTCAACATAACTGCATTACTCCCCCCAAGTTCCATACAAATTCTATCTGATTGATTACAATTCCAATTAAAATTTTGCAATTTGATTTTCAATCACCGCCAATATTTGCTTGGTTGTGCTGTTGTTGTTGTCGTTGTTGCTACTGCTGTTGTTCACATCACTATATGGAACAGCAATTATATTTTTCTTATTAAATCATTACATTTATAAAACTTTACAAATAACATTCAGACACGAAGTGAGAGATGAACGACAACCAACAAGGACGGACGGCAACAAACTATGATGATGATGTGTAATGACAACTATTGCAATGTATGTATGACTGTTACTACATAGCAACAGTTGTAACATGTGACGATGGCACAATTGTAATATACAATTTTTAATTAGTTTTTGCCAATAATAAATACAACTCAATCACATACACATTCACAAGCTCATACGCTAGTAGATTTATACACACACCAGAATGAAATAAACCTGCATAACTTACAGCAGGTATCCTTGCGAATGTAGAGTAACACTAGCTTGTGTAATATGTTCATACGTGTATGTCCTTAAAATCAATGAAGTGACACACAACCGACACACATACACACATTTGTTACATCGAAGTAATGTAAACTTTGGTTTTTGTATTGTTGTTGGTCCAGCCGGTCAAGCAGACATTGATGTATCTGAACTTTTTACTTCAACAGGTAATGTAGACAGTTATATGTTCTTGGTCAACATTCGTCATGTATGCCACACACACATCGTTCGTTCTTTATTACACAATCACACTGTAAGTTGGAGAAACATCGTTATAATTGAGTGTCAACATTCATATGCTATATGTCATATTAAAACTTTTGACCTGAGATGAAAGTTGAAGAATGAAATTTAATGTGTTGAGGAAAATACTATTTCGATAAGCCTTGAAAGATCCCAGATTAAAATATGTGATTATTGCACTAATTTACAATTTTTTAAAGGCATAACTACTTTGAGAAAGAGCCTAGTTTTTCCAGCAGGGTGTCTGTAATTTGTTTTTTTTTTTTATTTCCCAAACAATCTTCTAACATATGTTCCCGATCATTAAAATAAACTATGAATGCACAGGACATGGTGGAAGGTATTAACAAACGAAAAAGGCGTTAAGTTATTCTGGGCCGAACTTTGGATTCACCATAGGTATACTTATAGTTGCTTGAAATGAAAATATTGGGAACAAAAAAGTATAATTATTTGGTGTACACCAAATACAAGTTTCACCATTTTCTAATGGAGATTTATCCTATAATCTCTTAAACCCAAACTCAACCAGTAAGGAATGTTGTAAAGTCGGACTGGGCCGACTAAATGATACCCTTCACCACTTTGGTTATATTTTACATATGTATCCTAACAGACAACGCGTTTTTGTTATATATCTTATCTGAACCGATTGCAGGGAAACTTGCCAGAGACTAATTTAAATAACATCAGTACGTTGTGTCAATCGGCCAAGCTATGGATCATTTCACGAAGCTTAGCAACATAATTCTAGATTTAATTCAGTATCATATCAAAATTCGTGAAAATCTAAAGACATATAGGGACTTTGACGCACCAATTATATAAAATCGGACGAAAATATGTATGGGAGCTATATTTAAATCTCAGCCGAATTTCACGAAACTTAGCACACGTCATTCTAGCCTTAATTCAGTACACTACGACAAATTTCGTGCAAATCGAATAATTTTCAGAGACTTTGGTGCACCAATTACTTAAAATCGGATGAAAATAAATATGGGAGCTATATCTAAATATGAACCAATTTTCACGAAACTTTGCACACATCATTCTAGACTTAATTCAGTACGCTATGCCAAAATTCGTGCACATGAAAAGATTTCCAGGGACTTTGGTGCACCAATTACCTAAAATCGGGCTAAACTATATACGCTATGCCAAATTTCGTGCAAATCGAAAGATATATAGGGTCTTTGGTACACCAACTACCTTAAATCAGATGAGAATATATATGGGAGATATATCTACATCTGAACCGATTTTCACGAAACTTTGCACACATCATTCTAGACTTAATTTAGTACGCTGTGCCAATTTTCGTGCAAATCGAAAGATATATAGGAACTTTGCTACACAATTTACCTTAAATCGGACGAAGATATCTAAATCTGAACCGATTTTCACGAAACTTTGCAGACATCATTCTCCTTCTTATTCATTACTCTGTGCCAAATTAAGTTCAAATCAAAAGATTTTCAGGGACTTAGTAGACTATTTACCTTAAATCGTACGAATATATATATGGGAGCTATATCTAAATCTGAACCGATATTCGCGAAACTTTTCGCACATCATTCTAGGCCTTATTCATTACGTTGTGCCAAATTTCGTGCAAATCGAAAGATATATAGGGTCTTTGGTGCACCATTTACATAAAATCGGACGAAAATATATATGAGAGCTATATCTAAATCTGAACCGATTTTCCCCTATTTCTATAGGGTTCGTCCTTGGGCCAAACAAATGAGCTGTGCCAAATTTCATCCAATTCGGATCATAAATGTACTTTGTTTACAATTTAACATGGACAGACGGACAGACAGACGGACGGACGGACATGCATAAATCGACTCAGAAAGTGATTCTATGCATATTCTCGAAAGGAACCATGGGTCTATCTCGATTATTTTTGCCTGTTACAAACATATGCACAAAGACATAATACCCTGTACCACAGTGTGGTGAAGGGTATAAAAACCCAAACAACGCATTGTAGGGAGGAACATGCACATAAAAACCAACACATATGAGGCGATCACCAACGTACACAGGATTATATTTCGGGAGGTAGGGTTCAATATGGTATATGTATGTCCCTGCAGGCTATACCTAACGCGGGACCAATATTGATTACATCGTGTAGACATTACCGAACATTTGGAGTTATCATTCTATGAGGTACTATGCCTAATTTAGGACTGATATAGCTTAATTTCGAACCCAACATTTGTGCATCACAATATCTTCCGTCACGCTAAATATTGAAAATACCGAAAATATGGTATTTTTAATATAGTTCATTCTTAAGCATGACGTTTTCTATCTCAACATCCTTCGAAGATAGAATGATTATAACATATGGCAAAATCGGATAAATAGTCTTAGAATTCCATACTTTGTAGGGTATAAAATTACAATTCCGAGTATGGTTGAATTCGGCTACCCCTTAAACGGGCGAATATTAATAATTTTTGAGAGGGAGATTTGTTATCAAATACGACTACAAAATACTAAATTACAACGAATTCGGATGAATTTAATAGGGGCTACCCGAAAAGTGAACCTAAATTAATAATTATAAGTGGAGATCCAATAAGAACGCACAGTACCTATTTCCAGCGAATTCGGGTGAAAACGCGCAAACCCTTGTGAACACATTAACTTATATATTCATTACGATCATTTTTGCTGCTTTGGGTGATTGTGTCATCAGTAATGAGCACAACAGTCCGACGAGCTTACAAGCAAAATTTTTTAAACAAAGCATTATACTGGATTGAAATTAAAAACAGAATTTCTAAGTTGTTACCTCCTCACTTTATATATATATATATATATATATACAAAATTAATAATATTCTTCACTATTATTCAAGCCGGAGCGAACCTAACGAGCGAGCATAACACTTTTCCCAACTAAGTATTTTAAACGGAAATTTTATGCAGATGTCTACAGTATATGTGGCATAAAATATCTGCTTAGTTTTACAACATAATGATTAGTTTGGAATATGGTTGTATCATGGCATCTGCTTAAGCAGACACTGTGTGTTCTCTCTGTGAATGCTTATTTCCGAATGAACGATGGAAAAACAGAACAATTATACGTATAAAATATTCATAGAAAATGTTCGCTATTATGGAAAGTTAAACCATTCTTGCCTGTTAATTGATCATTTCGAGCCAAGGCGGCTTGGTGTTTTTCTTCACATTCCGTTTAACTAGGTCCATGTTTAGTAATCATAAAAATTTACTTAACATAACTGCAGCAAGTGATAAATTCTCTTTACCACCAGCGGACATATTACTTCACACTATACACACACACACACACACACATTGTTTTGACACAAAAATTTCATAGCTGAATAAAATTTGTACCCGACAAAAATTGGCGAATGGCGCGGTGGGGTGGGAGGAATGTAATAGGAGGAGAGGTGCTCAAAAGGTGTTTTGGACGGTGATGTGTGTGTGTGCGAAAAGTGGTAGAGCCCATTTTCGTGTAGCCTGACTTCATTTTTTTCTCCCTTATCGACAACCAGTTTTGTAGTTGAACCATAAAAGTCATAACAAGCTCATTACTTTTGATAATCACGTTGATGAATATTTTTTGTTGCACACATAAGTTCGCTTTGACTTTTCACGATCATTTTGCTATGCGATATGTGCAAGTGTCTGGGCAGATAAATTTAATGGGAAATGGCAAAAGGGATATAGGATGGCCAGATTATTTCCAAACAGTGCAAGGTTATAATAAAATAAAACCTTGTAAACAGAATATAATTTAAAATTCTAGGTCAATGGTAGGTCCAATGGCACTATCATTCGCCTAAGATTATTTCCAGAGTTCCGTCAAAAATTTTTAGGAAAATATACCCTAAGATATATTTTTCCAAAAATGTAACCTAAAGTTACAGGCACCCGATTAATGATCTTCCAATGACAAGTAATGTAATCGCATTCTTCAAAGGTTAGACTAAACTTAAAACTTCTGAAGTCACACCTATCCAAAAATATGGCATCACTCCCATTGATTCATTACAAACGCTTAGCTGCGGCAAGTGGCGTTTAGTTTGTTGACCACCATCAACATTGAACACGTCATCATAAAACCAGTCATCCTCAGCGGCATAAGTCTCAATTCCGCATAAAACTAAACTATTTTTCAAGGTGGCATTATAAATTTTGCTTATTTTCGCAAGCTTGCAAAAAAAAAAATCAAAAAGCGACAACGGCGGTTCACAACAACATTGTTACAGGCCATATGAAAAAAGTTCACAGAAAAGAAAACACAAAAACAATTCGTCCAGGTTTAAAAATAAAATCACTAAACTGGTTTAACCACAACAACTTCGGAATCCCTCAAACCTAATAAACACTCAAAAGCGGTTACTTGCAACGACGATTTAGCGTTTCTTCAATTCAGGCTGCAGTTCTTGTTGCACAGAGTTCTTGTTGTTGCTGCTGGAAGTAGTGGCGGGCAGTAGTGTCGGGTAGTGGTCGCTAATTTCAGTCTAAATTACCCTGACGCCTTGATGGGTAACCATCAGTACACGTAACGAAGAGTGGTAATTTTTATGAACACTTCCCCTCGAGACAGTGTTCTCGAGATAAACAAAAATGTTATTAGGCCCTTAAAAATTGTTCTTTGCAGTTTTTGATAGAGTGTTTATTGAAAGAAAACAGAACTCAGTCTCGGAGTAATATTTTCTATAGAAAACAAGTAAAATAGTGCCGACAGATGTAAACCATCTGAACTTTTCTGCCTGATATTGAATTCCTAAATATTGAATATTTTTACCAGTTCCGGGGGAGGTACCAGAATAAGTCGACCAATGGGACCCATCTTCGGACTGGATATAGGCTTGGTAAAGATAATAGGTTGGGCACATTTTTTCCGCATCAAAGTGTATATACCCTCATTAGCCATAAGGCTGAGGGTATCATCAGACCTCAGTCTCTTATAAAAAAATCAGACCCCAGTGTCTGAGGATTTTTTTCTCTGTAGACAAAGATCATACCTCATTTTAAGAGAATTGTTTTTCTATAGAAAAAAATCAGACCAGAGTGCCGGCGGATTTTTGTTTTTTTTCTATAGAAAAAAACAAACCTCGGTGTCTGACAAATTTTCTGAGGAATCTTTTTCTATAGAATAGAAGAAGTTTCTATATCTATAGGCACAAATCACAGTTTAATGTCCTGAGGTTTTTTTCTAGAAAACAATCAGACCTCTGTGTCAGGATTTTTTGTTATAGAAAAAACTCAGACCTCAGAATCTCAATAATTTTTTTCTGTAGAAAAAATTTGACATCATTGTGTGAATTTTTTCTGTAGAAAAATCTGTCTGCAGTGTCTGAGGAACTTGTTTCTATAAAAAATCAGTCCTCAGTGTCTAAATAATTGTTTTCTATGGAAAAAATCAGAGCTCAGTATATAAGGAATTATTTTCTATATAAAAAAAATTGTCCGCAGTGTTTGAAAATTTCTATAGAACAAAAAACTAATCCTCAGCGTCTGAAGGATTTGTTCTATAGTAAATAATCAGCCCCTGTCGGAGGAAATGTGAA
This sequence comes from Musca vetustissima, assembly GCF_032173495.1. Classification (NCBI taxonomy): domain Eukaryota; kingdom Metazoa; phylum Arthropoda; class Insecta; order Diptera; family Muscidae; genus Musca; species Musca vetustissima. The sequence goes on from NW_026883588.1 coordinate 26,505, forward strand.
ATGTTTCTCTATAGAAAAAATAGTCTCCAGTGTCTGAGGTATTTTTAAAAGAAAAAATCTGTCCTCATGATCTGTGGAGTGCGTTCCTATTAAAAAATCTGTTATCAAGGACCAAGGATATTAATATGAGTATTTTTATGAGAAATCTGAGAATTTATTTTGTTTGTTTTTGTTGTTGTTTTTTGTGTTTTTGAGTCTCTAGGATTTTTTTTTTTTTTGCATAGTGAAAAAACACTCCCCAATGTTTGTCCACCGTTCTCTCCTCCTTACAGAAAAAAATTCTCAGCTTCTTGACACACTGTATCACATTATTGCATGTCTACGCTATAATCACGCAGCAATACCCATTTTCCGACAACATTGTAGCAACGTTGTTCAGATGCTTCTGTGATCTGTGGAATGACGGCAAATCGACTTATTTAGTTTTCATAATACCAAAAACATAAGTACAAAGATTTGCCATGCCTCGGTTATGGACAACTGAGGAACAGCATCATGCCGAACAACAACAGGCAGCTGAAGCTAACTGACACACAAGGCAAAAAGACGAAAACAACAACAATAATCACCAGCAAAAGGAGGTGTGCATCTTGTTCACGTGTTAATTCCGGCTGGCCAGTCATTCACTCAATCCATCACTTATGGGCACAGACAGACAACCGGACTCGGTAGATACCTCCAGCCCAATGCACATGTCCAGTTTGCACATTCCACACGCATACTCGCACACACATACACATGCAAAAAGTTATTTTGGTGCAAACATATGATCGTCACTTAGTGATCTTGATATAGGTCTTTACCTTGTCCACCGAACAACAGAAATGAAAGAAGGTAGTTGGGTAGGTAGATAGGCTGGTTGGTTCGTTGTTTATCTTGAAAATGGTAACTACATGTTGTTGCACTTTACTGTCGAAACGAGATATGCGTATCCAACATCTTGTGCTAACTGATGAACTGTCTGGGTTTTGGAACATTATGCCAATAAGGCTAAAAAAAGACAATAGGCGATTTGTGGAGCAACAGGGCGAATGTGGAGCACAGTACATAATTTGTTCCCCTTTTTTAGAAAAAACAGTCCTCAGTGGACGAGGAAATGTTTCTTCATAGAAAAAAATTTATCATCTGAGGATGGTTTTTCTTTTGTAATATCTATAAAATCGGTTCTAAGTAGCTGATTTCTTTCTATAAAAAATTGTCCTCATTTTCTCAGTATTGTTTTCAAAGAAAAAATTGCTCCTCGATTGCAGAGGACTTTTTCTATAGAAAAAAGTCGAACCACATTAGCTGAGGATTTTGTTTATAAATAAAAAATCGGTCCTCAGTAGCAGAGGTATTTTGATACAGTTGTCAGTAACTGACGATTTTTTATACAAACTCAGTATTCCGTAACTGAGTAAAACTTTCGTCCTCTATGAATGCAAAGAAATTCCGTCCCCTATGGCTTTGAATTTGTTTCTATAGAAAACATTTTTTTCAGTAAATGAGGAGTTCTGAGGAATTTTAGATAGAAAGAAATGACTCCCCAGTGGCCAATGAACTTTTCCTTGAATACCATGTCACCAACGTGATCACAAATCACATGACCCAATATAAATCAAAGCGTCTGGCCTTCATCAACGCATTGAAATCACAAAACTGGCATTGTTTTGAACTAAAAATGGTGTGGTCAGTAATGTGAAGATAATGATGCTTTGATGATCAAATTGATAACAACACTTGGCTTGGTTTTTATTGCCATCACCACTACCGCACAAGGTAAGCATCTCGTTTTTATTCGCCTTTTATTATTTCTTTTTACTTTCAGTTCTTTCAATTCCCATGTCCGGTTAACCAAAAAAAAAAAAAAAAAAAAATGCGACTGGAGATTCTAATGCCACTTTGGTTAACTTCCATACACACACTCTGCAACAAACACATGTGGTATTGCCACAGAGATTTTTCAAGACTTTTTGATTTTGGTTTTTGGTTACTTGATGCCCATGCTGATGATCTGTTTATGTTAACTGGTTTCTTGTTATATTTGTATAGAAGTTACGTAGTAGTGTGTCTGTCTTTTGCCGGTCACCAGTACTTTAGTGAATGTGGGGAATACACACACAAACCCATAATGTGTTTTTGCGTGTGTATGGGTGTTATATTGTGCGCTACGCTGCACTTAAGTACAATCGCTTGTCTGACGCGATCTTTTAGATCGTTAATTAAAAATTGTTTCAAGTGTGTAATACCATAGCGTTACTGTAAGCGCTTAAAAATCGTAATTCTTTTCCACACTTCTGCTAAAAACACAGCTAACGTGAACGTACGACAAAGTGGCCAACTGTTTGTGTGTGTGTATTGGGGTGTAATAAAAAATATCTTAAATAAGAGAAATTGTAAAATATTTTCCAAAAAACAAAGTTTATGAGGACTGATTTTTTCATTCCTCAGGATTATATTTATTTTTAGAAAAACAAACCCACTAATGGAAGGCCTAGCCGATCTTCATATACCCTTAAATACGTAGTATGCATTCAAAGAGCATTAAATTGGCCGACTGTATGATACCTTTCACCACTTTTGGATATATTCTGCATATGTATCCTAACGTGAAATTGAATTGAACTTATAATGTGGTCTTTATCTATAAGTGCAGACAACATTTAATTCCAATAGAAATATATATGGAAGTTATGTCTGCATCTGCATCACTTTCAACAAAGCACAATAACGTCATTCTAGTCTCAATTTGATATGTTGTGAATTGATATGTATGTTAATATGTTGTAAATCTGAACCGATTTTCTTGAAACATAGCACACATCATTCTAAACTCAATTCAGTAAGCTATGCCAAATTTCGTGTAAATCGAAGGATATATGGGGACTTTGACGCACCGTTTACATTATATCGGGCGAAAATATATATGGGACCTATATCTAAATCCGACCCGATTTTCACAAAACTAAGTACACATTATTCAGGACCTAATTCATTACCCTATGCCATATTTCGTGAAAATCGAAAGATATATAGGGAATTCGGATATATAGGAAATTTCGTGGAAATCGAAAGATATATAGGGACTTTGGTGCCCCATTTACCTTAAATCGGACGAAACTATATATGGGAGCTATATCTAAATCTGGACCGATTTTCAGGAAACTTAATACACATCATTCTAAACCTAACTCAGTACGCTGTGCCAAATTTTATGCAAATGGAAATATATATAAGAACTTTAATGCACCATTTACCTTAAATCGGACGAAAATATATATGGGAGCTATATATAAATCTGAACCGAGTTTCCTCAATTTCAATGGGGTTCGTCCTTGGGCCAAACAATTGAGCTGTACCAAATTTCATCCAAATCGGATTATAAATGCGACCTTTACTTTGTTTACAATTTAACATGGACAGACGGGCAGACGGACGGACATGCGTAAATCGACTTAGAAAGTGATTCTTTGCATATTCTCAAAAGGAACCATGGGTCTATCTCGATTCCTTTTGTCTGTTACAAACATATGCACAAAGACATAATACCCTGTACTACAGTATGGTGAAGGGTATAAACAATGAACTACGAACTATGAACCCAAAATGACAAAGCTAATTCTGTTCCTTTCATACAAATGATGTGCCAAATTTCATCCAAATCGGATTATAAATGCGACCTGTACATTGTTTACAATTTCACACCAACAAACGGACGGACATGCGTAAACTGTACATTGTTTACAATTTCACACCAACAAACGGACGGACATGCGTAAACTTTGCATACTTAAATTTGGACCTAATTCAGTGCGCTATGCTAAATTTTGTCTCAATTCGGCAAATATTGTAAGATTGGTGCACCATTCACTTAATATCGATCGAACCTATATACGGGAGCTATGTCTAAATCTGAACCGATTTCAACGATTTCCTATCTTCGGACTTGATCTAGGCTTGGTGAAGATAATTGGCTGTGCAAATTTTGGCTCAAATCGGATGGTACTTTTTATAATTTACAATTTTGATCATTTGGTGAGGGAGGTACCGACGGATAAAGTGGACCGACGGAGGAATATTTGTAAATCTACTCCAAATTGTCTGCAACGGATTTGGTTCAAAGAAACATAATCCTCAATATCAGAAGAACGTTTTATATAAAAATCAGTGCCACCAATCACATATCAATTCCCATGATTACTACACATAACCGCAATGATAAAAGGCTTATAAGCTGTGCGTCTTTGTATGTGTTCCGGGTACTTTCCCCTTGATGTTAAGCGTCGTGATTTCTAGAAGTTCACCAAACTATATTTCTCCATGAGTTTTGTTTGTTGTAAATGTTTTATTAATTTCTCTTTCGAGATGAGCTACATGACATTTGGCATCACACCAGAACATTCCTTTTCAGAGCAGATTTTTCTTGTAGTGACGGACTTTTTTTCCATACAGACTACAATATTTATCTTCAATGGTATGCAACTGCATATTGTGCAACCTTAGGAAGATAAGGAGGTGGCTTTCAACGCTAAGGCGCCGGACATCAACAGATGCCATGGGAACCAGGGGAAAAAAAGTCCGTCACTACAAGAAAAATTTGCTCTGAAAAGGAATGTTCTGGTGTGATGCCAAATGTCCGAACCTTGACACGGTTGAATTTAATTCGTAGATGTAATTTCGCAAGAATAGTCCACATAAATACAACCTATCAAGTAACGACATTTGTAAGGCACATTGCCCAGTATGCCTGATGAGCCGCTTAACCAACTGCGAAACGCGTCGCGTAGTGGTGGGAATGTAGTATTTCTCTGGATTTCCTTTTCATTGCAACTCCGATCACCTAGCTCATCTCGAAAGAGAAATTAATATTTGTCCATATTGACCTAATTTTTATGACATTTCTGTCAAAAGAAAGAACGTGCTGAACGTTTCCGAGTGTTCGCAAAAGATTAGATTAGGACAGTTATAGAGTGCATTTTGTAATGATCGACCTCTTGTGTTCATTATATTTCCTCCAAAATTTTGATTTTTGCATTCTACAATTTACAATTTATACAGTGGCCCTTATTTTGCTTATATCATTAAGGTTACCTGGTTTCACGGCGTATAAATTGCTAGAAACACAAGCTGTAATCTATCCACCCGAATATTAGAGATGTAAAAAAAACATTAAATTGGAGTACAGGTTTAAATGGACGCTGCGCATGGTTACTCCATCTCGAACTCTTTGTTTCGTTCGAACATAAGATGAATGTTGCAACAAGAATTGTGCGCATGCGCATACAGTATGTGTGAGGAATATGTATGTTGTTATGTGGCGTATGTTGTTGTTGATCTGTTTCTTTTTCTTCGCTTTTTGTATTCCTTTCATTGCAGCAAACTAATGATCTTTAGGCTTTTTGTTTTAAAGTGATTTTTTTCTCATTTAACTTTTGGTTTTAGTTTCAATCTGTCTTTTATGCTTCCCGCTGCTGCGATTCCCCTCTGCCCAGGCAAATGTTGATGCAATTTTTAAATTACCTTTTAATGGCATGTACTTTGGACTGCTTTTAATGCCATATCTGTGTTAAGGTTCATCTCCATCAACTGGGCTTGCATTTTTCTTCAAGTTGTCCGGAATCATCAACGTTGCATTAGCTTTGGCAGCACATCATCTCAGCCGGTATCATCTACAGTATCATCATCTGGTTGTTGTGTTGTTGTCTTGCCTCCTGAGATTGATGTGTGCTGTGGCTGCTCATCTCGGGTTCTGAAAACAATTTAAGATTCGCTTTTCTTGAAAACAAGATCTTGTCAGTGTTGTTGTTATTAATTGGGAAAGATTGAGTTTTAGTTTCGGAATTGTTTGCCAAGAAGTAAAGATGGTTTGGTTGTTTTTTTTCTGTTTAGAGATCACTAACTGATATGGAACAATTGGCGTTTTTTGTTATTATTGCGCACACATACCCTGCTATTATAAATAGGTAGATATCTTTGGCAAAGGGAAATCTTTAATGAAGAGAATCTATTAAAGTAAAATCAAATGATTTTTATCTACACGTAAATATCACAATATGTGTCTTGCCAAAATGAGGAGACATGTATTATTTAAATGCCAGATTGTCTAAAGACACGAACAGAAAAAGATTTTAAATTGAAATTTATTTGCAGTAGTTCTATGGGAAGTGATTGGTCGGCATAAGAAGACTATTTGTCAGCTATTGATTACATATCATAGATAAACAAAATTTTGTTTTGAAATATTTGGCGGTATTATTTGAAAGATGTTTAAAGTATCAATTGATATGTCCTTTTATGGATTTTTTATTGAGACACACAACATTTTATTTTTCATTTCCGTTTTAGTTTAGCAAAACAAGATATTTTTTTGAAACACTTAAGGAGTCTTTGATACGTTTTTGTTGATTTATACAAAGCAGCCGAAATCATTTTCTTTTGCCCAAATTGCTACATTCAAGGTGTGCGTATTTGATAACTATCTCCATAAATGCAGGATAATCTGCTATGTGTTTTGAAGATTACCGACAAACATTGGCATGGAGTTTTACCATAAGTGATTTGGTATTAAATCTTGATTGGTATGCAATTTTGAAAAAAAGGAATAAACAGAAGAACGATCGCAACGAATCAAAATATTTTTTTTAATTCTGAGAATTTTTATACAATACACAACTATGTTGTCAGGGTATTATAGGTTTGTGCAGCCCCAAAAGTTTGTAACGCCGCGAAATATTGGTCCTAGACCCACCTTTAAGTATACCGATCGTTATATCTCGACTAGCCGAGTCGATCTAGACATGTGTGTCCGTCCGTCTGTCCATTATAATTTGTAAACACGATACAGGCCACAGTCATGGACCAATCTTCACGAAATTTTGCATGTATGATGGGTTCTAGCCAATGAAGACCCCTATTGTTTTTGATAAAGATCGGTTAATATTTAGGGGATGAAATGGACCAAATACTAAATTTTTGTCGGTTTTTCTGGTCTCTCCAGAGGCCGCAATTATGGCCCAAACATCTCGAATTTTTACATGGAGAAGGGGATTGGGCCAAAGAATAATTATGTCAGTTTTGATAAAGATCGGTCAATATTTAGCGGGTCAAATGGACCCTGACTTTTGTGTAAAAATGACAAAATTTGTATTCTATAGCGTATATATTTGCCCCTGAAGGACATAGAGCCGAGATGTTGATAGTATATCCAAGAGGAGTGGTTGACCTTTAAATTGATACCAATTATATTGTCGTATGTACTCGGATGTGGGAGTTACACTCAAATATGTACAGGTGCTTACGTATTCAGATATTATTTAGTAACCCATTTCCAAATTAGAGAAGGGAAATATAGCGATGATCGCTTTGAAATTTTTCATGAAGTTCCAGTTGTGGGCAAGGACAACGCTTATAATTTTCGGTGATGATCAGATTAAAATTTTGAGATGAAATGGGCCGAAAACTTAATTTTTTTGTGTGTTTTCGAGTCGAATATTATCCGAACATCACAACACAACCCACCGTGAAGGGAATCTGGACAAGTAATTAGAAGGGCTTTACTGAAAATTCGAAAATGCAAGGAAAAGGTTCTGTTGACCTCTAATCGGGCAAGAGGATGCAAATACCACGAGTAAACATCGAAGTAAACTTCCGCAGAAAGTTAGAATTCCGTGGTAGTTGTGTAGGGTATCGTATGGTCGGCCCCGTCCGACTATACTGCTCCGCTCACTGGTTAAAATTTGATATTGATTTAAATCTGTCTAATGTTAAAATCACGATAGAACTCGAAATATGTGTAAGTTTTGAAGAAATATACTTTGATAAATAGTGTAAGAGCCAGAAGGCTTAATGTGTCTCATTTTCGGACGTGATCTAGGATTGGCCGATATACTCCAGACGTACAAACGGACATTTGTAAATCGACTCAAACTTGTCTGAAAGAAACATAGTGTCTAATACCAACATTTCGATTGGGCACATAGCAAATTATGTATACCCTCAGTAGCCACAAGGCTGGGGGTAAAAAAGGTCGTTGTGATCGGCCTGGCCGATCCTTTTAAAACAGTCGGGCCCCTTTTATTGGGAATATGTATGACCAAGGTATATTGTTTATTCGTTTTTTTTTCGGCCGGGTCCGACGGAATGGATACTCGTGTGTGTCTAGTCGCTGTCCTGAGTGTTTGATCCGTTGGTCCGGATACCCGTTGTGTTGTTGGGTGCGGAATGCTCGTGAGGCAATTTTGATTTTGTTTGAGTGTTTGTCTGTACATTTGGGTTTACTAGTCCCGGATCATGGATCGAAAATATTAGGGTTACCATCTCCGAACTGTGTAGGCTTGTGGATTATGTATGTCCTTCTGTCCGTCCGCCTAACCATGTATTCTTGAGAACAAAGTACACGTCGCATTTATAATCCGAGTTGTATGAAATTTGACTTATATGGTCTATGAACGAACCCTACAGAAATTGAAGAAAATCGGTTCAAATTTATATATAACTCCCATATATATTTTCGTCTGATTTTACTTAATGGTGCTCCAAATTCCCAATATTTGTCCGATTAAGCCACAATTTTGTATAGCGTACTAAATTAGGTTCGGATTGATATATGTGAACTTTCTTTGAAATCGGTGCAGATTTAGATATAGCTCCCGATTTTTTCTAAAAGGTGCTCCAAATTCCCAATATTTGTCCGATTTATACAAAATTTTCCACAGCGTACTGATTAAGGTCCAGATTGATGTACGCCAAGTTTTATTGAAATCGGCTCAGATTTAGATATACCTCCCATATATATTTTCATCCGATTTTATGTAAATGGTGCACCAAACCCCCAATATGTGTCCGATTGAGACACAATTTTGAACAGAGTACTAAATTAAGTCCTGATTGATGTATGCGAAGTAGATATAGCTTCCATAAATGGTGTACAAACCACAAAAATTTGTCATATTGGGACGAATTTGTGCAGAAAGTACCAAACAGAACCTAGAATAACGTGGATTTTTTAAAATATATTCAGATGTAGGTTCTACTTGGATTTTTTAGAAAATATTCAGATGTAGGTTCTACATAATCGTCTGAGTTTATGAAAATAGAGCCCCAAAAATTAAAAGATTCTGCGATCGAGATAATTTTTTCGACAGCCCACTGTGCTGCAGCATACCAAATGACGGATGCCACGCTTGTTCAAATGTGTCCAGATTTAAATGTAGTTCCCCAGCATAATTCATAGAAATGTTACAATAAAGTCTGCCCGATTGACATGCAATTTTTCCTAGATTTTAGAAATGTTTTTGTATGGCTTGTTTTAAATTTGTTCAACTATCTATGTAGTTCACATATTTAATTGCATCCCATTTCATTTCAATGATTCTCTCAAGATGTTATGTCTGTTATTTCTACAGAATATTGTTAATACGACTACCTCTTGTATGTACCCAAAGTGGTGTATCATATAGTCGTCTCCGAACTTTCTTTACTCGTTTAAAACTTTTTCTCATGGTGATATTCTATTTTAATGAAATTAAATTCACTTTCTCACCCAATGAATAAATAAAAACCCGGATATTAAAATACTTGATTAAACGAATTTTCATTTTTACAATTTCCACTGGCCTCCCTCATCTGAAGAAAATAATTTAATTAAACATTTTCTTTTAAAGTCAAAATAGTATTGTGACAAAATTCCCTGTTGTTTTGAGACAAATGTACATACAATTGTAATGACTCAAAGAATATTTGGTGTATTCACAAAAACACAAACTTTCAAAATATTCTCACACCTAATTTAAAATTTGTTTTTGTTTTTCTCCCGCACTACTTCAGGTTTCTTTTGGGTTTTTGGGAAATTATTTTTGCATACGGGTGTTTAAAAATTCAAATAACAAGCAACGAGTTGTTGTTGTTCTTGTTCATTTCAAAATAACACCGGCCCACCAGCAATTAAAATGTCGAAAAGTACCCAAACACGAAGGAAATACATCTGCACTGAGGCAGTACAGAACTATTTAACAATAACGCATAACGCAATGAAAATCGAACGCCTGTTTTTTTGAAACTACACAAAAAGAAAAGTTGGAAAAACGCAAGCGCCCAAACTCTGAAACACGCTGCACATACTCTATAATTAGACAAGTAACAGAAATAGCCGAAACGTGAACTAAACTATGAAAGACCGACAGTCCAGCCAGCAAAAAATATATTATTTATGATCGTTAATTATAAAGTGTGTGTGTTTGTTTGATTGTCTGTCTAAGCCTAAACCTAAGCCTACCAAACAAACAAATGATCGGAGGAAAACCTAGACAACCGGACAATGGCAACAACACTTCACTTAAACACACACGCCCCATAATTAAAAGAAATAACGAAAATAACAGCCAGCCAGCCGACCAACCTTAGGCAAATGATATTGGCAGTGAATGAGAGAGCGGGATAGATAGAAAGGACTGCGACATGAAATAAAACTTCCGATATATGAATAATTATAGTGATAATTCGATGTAGTATGTCTGAGCAACAATATTAATGCCGAAATGGGAAAAATATTTTCTCAATGATCCGTTCAAAGGTTTATGAATATGAGCGAGAGGGAGTTGATGATGGAAATAATGCAGCTACACAATCAAGCAAAATGTGTTTCCCATAGTTTTTCCGAATAAGATTGTAAGAGATAATATGCATCTGTTTTGTATGCTAATTAGTTAGTTAGCCATTATTAAATATAGAGGCTAATTTTATATGATATTGTAATTATAAACTTTGATTATTAGTTTCTTTCTAATAACATATTCAAAGACAGAGAAATATGAGAAAGTAACCAAACACTTTAAATGTAAATGCGACTGATATTATTTTGGGGCGATAATATTTTGAATCAAAAACTCAACACTCTTCAGTCAGCAGAAAAGGGAATAAAGTTCTTAATCGGATATCGAAGACATTGACAGATTGGTAAATTACTTTAGGTCGTCGTTAGGGTAATAGCCCTAAACATCTGAAAGATCTGAATTAAAAAAAAAATATTGAGTAAATTAAATTTCTAAAAAATTTGGAAAATAGCTCAAACATTTTTGTATATTATAAAAGAATTTTCAGAAGCTGAAAAATGCTTATTTGCGATATTTAATGAAACATATAAGAATCATCCTGGCTTTGACTTTAGTAAATAATGAACTTGCAATCAATATTATTTAACAATAAATGGTATGTTCCCGTACTGAAAGAATCAGATATTTTTACTGCGATAACATTTTTTTTTCCTTTATGACATCGAAGAAAATAGTAAAATCGAGTAGATTTTTGTAGTACGGGAACAGACCAAAATCTAAAATCCAGAAGACAAATGGGAACCAATAAAGAAAGTAGTAAAGTCGGAGTGGCCGTCTATATGGTACCCTTCACAACTATGGGTATATTAAACATATGTATGCCAACAGAAATGCAAAATTTTGTCCCAATCGGCTTTACTTTGGGTTACATTATATCGGACGAAAATATATTTGGGAGCATTATCTAAATCTGAACCGTTTTTAACAAAACATAACTCATAACATTCCAGAATTAATTATTTAAAATATCTGAACCGATTTTTACGAAATTTAACACACATTATTCTTGACTTAATTCAGTACGCTGTGCCAAATTTTGTGCAAATCGATAGATAGATATATAGGGTTTTTGGTGCACAATTTACATAAAAGCGGAACAATATTGCGAGTTTGGAACGCCATTTATATTGGGAGTTTGGTGCACCAGATTGATGTATGCGAAGTTTTGTTGGAATCGGTTAAGAGTCAGCGTTTGTCCGATTTGCACCGCGTATTGAAGTTACTACAGGTTGACATCCGTGTTGGAATTACTGCTGGTTGACGTCCATGAAGTTTTGTTTAAATCTCTTCAGATTTAGATATATCTCCCATATATATATTTTCGTCCGATTTTAATGTAAATGGTGCACCAAACTCCCAATATTGGTCCGATTGAGACAAATTTTGCAAAGAGTACTGACTTAGGTCTAGATTGATGAATGCGAAGTTTCGTTGAAATCGGTTAAGATTTAGATATAGTTTCGTCCGATTTTAATGTAAATGGTGCACCAAACTCCTAATATTGGTCCGTTTGAGACGAAATTTTGCACAAAGATCTGAATTAGGTCTGATATATGCCAAGTTTTGTTGAAATCGGTTTACATATAAATATAGCTCCCATATGTAGTGTCGTCCAATTTAATGCAAATGAAGCACCATAATGCCAAAATTTGCCCGATTAAGACAAACTTTTGCACAGCGTATTGAATTAAGTCTAGTTTGATGTATGCGAAGTTTTGTTGGAATAAGTTCAGATTTAGATCTAGCTCCCATATATTGTTTCCTACGATTTTATGTAAATAGAGCACCAAACTGTCAATGTTTCCCGATTGAGACAAAATTTTGCACAGCTTACTGAATTAGCTCCCGAGTGATGTATACGAAGTTTTATAGGGTCAGATTTAGATATAGCTCCCAGATATACTTTCGTCCCAATTAATGTAAAAGCGCACCGAGAAGTCTATGATTTTTCTAAATTCACGAAATTTAGCAGCGGGTATGGAATTTAGTTTAGAATGCTTTAGTTAAGTTTGAAATCGGTTCAGATTTAAATATAGCTCACATATTTTGTTGTTGTAAGTGTTCAGATGTAGATACAGCTCCCTAATATATTGATTTTTGTCCGACTTTATGCAAATGGAGAAGCCTATATCTGTTCGCTTTAAATGAAATATTGCATATCGTATTGGTTTCAAGACGTTTCATGTTTAATTTAGCTATAGCTTCCACATATATCTTTAACCGATTTTATCAAAATAAAGTAACTAATTTTTGTCCGCTTAGGGCGAATTAGTGCACAAGAATAACGTGTATTGGATTTTGTGTCAAGATAAATTATGGATAACGAACTGTGTTACAGCATACCAAATGGTGGATGCCTCTGTTTGTCATATACGTCCATTTATATAGATCTTAAACATATTGTTCTCGATGACTGGCATTCAATTTTTCGAAAATTTCGGATTGGTATGTGTTTACGTTGTAGTAATTTAGTACAAATATATATGCAATTCCACAGTTAATGTCGTTCGATTCCATTTCAATGGTTCTCCAAAGATGCTATTTCTATTGTATCTCATTTTGGAGAATATTGTTCTATGATATTTAATTCGGAGCAGTATTAATATTTCTTTCAACCTCTATTATGTTTTCTTTCTCGTTTTTATTAACTCAGGCTACAGTCTTTATACCCTTCACCAGACTGTGGTACTGGGTATTACGCCTTTGTGCATATATTTTATATATTGATTCCATTAACTCAGTATTGAATGACCGGCATCATAACATCTCATTAAATAGTTGTTGACATCGTACTTTCAGTTTCTTAAATCACTCATTAAGATTAACTGCATATTTCATTATTTTCTAATAATGTGCACACAATCAATAACTAAAATCAATACAAACCGAAAATTCGTATAAATACCTAGAAAATCATATTTCCAATTTTGTGGAAAATTATATTATCCTCGCCAGCATTCCCTTTCTTCAGTGATTTTACTTTGCAGAGCTAATCAAAATATTTTTTCTTATACCCTCATCTACAAACAAATCTTCGAATGTAGTTTCAAACTACCCGCACCTCGTTTTCCATACCCTGTTGTTATAACCATCCATGACATTATTATTACCATACCAAAATAATATTTAATTGTCATCTGCATATTTAACACCCTCTTAACTAGACTAACTAAATGAAAAATGAAAAGCAATTCTAATTTTAAAATGACGCTGATGATGAAAATTAACAAAACGTTCTTTTGGTGTGGTGTCACCTAAAGTGTGAGCCGATAATAACACAAACGACGTTTCCGTTCTTATCGACATCATTATGCATGACTACAATCGCAGCAGCAGCAGTAGAGGCAGTGGCAACACACTTTCGTCATATGTAAAGTAATTAATTACCAAAACGTACATCGTCCCAGTGACAGAAAACAAAGGAAAGCACTCAGTAGTCACCACACATGCATGCACACGCACACTCATACACTCGAAGGTAGATCCTAACTAGTGCGGGAAACTCCATTGGAAATTGCAATTGACATTTCCGTTATAATTGTGAAAATGACCTTACCAGCTTGCCGTTGTATTGTGTGGTGCGGTTGTACTTGCGCGTATATTTAAGGCTTATATTTAAATTTAGATTACAATTTTTTGATAATTCTTGTTCGGAACACGAAAAAATCCGTTAAATGCAATTTATTAAAATTGTCAACACCTGTATGTATTAACAAAGAGACAAACACACATCAAGGGTGGTGAGTAAGTACAAACGCAAAAAGACAAGTGGAATCAGACCTGGAATAACCCAGTGAATATTTTTGTTAGTATTTAGTTATAAAGGCCCTGTACGAAATGTACTAAAATGGACAATACAGATAAGAGACTTCCGAAATTGAAAAATATTAGTTTGTATAAACTTGTACGAAAAGTACGAAAATGCTCCGAAACATTTATAATTTTTGAAATTGGAAATATAGAACAACATGCTGTTGTTAAGAAGGCTTTTTCGGAACTTTGTATTAAAAATCTTCGAAAATAATTTGAAATTTTGTATTTATGAAAATGTATGCTATATTACAGTATAACAAGTGTAAAAACGTTAAGTTCGACAGAGACGAACACCCTCTACCATAGCTATACTGACTGGTACTTGAAATGAAAATATAGGGAAAATACCAAAAAGTGGACTTATACCGACATTTGTACCCACCGATAATGTAAACCATGATGTACACCAAATACAAATTTCATGAATTTTTAAGGGGTATTTATATCCTCAGCCTTATTACTAATGAGGGTGTATAAATTTTGATACGGTGAAAATGTGACTCATCGAAATATTGGTTCTAGACCCAATGCTTCTTTGGACCAAAACCGTTTCAGAAAATTTGGAAACTCAAATTTGGAAACTCAAAACGCGGAACAAATCAGATAATTATTTTAATTTTAAATAGGGGGTTATATGGGCACTGTCCCAAAAAGGAGGCGAATATTAATAATTCTTGGTATGGAGATTTTTAAACCATATACGACTACAAAATACCAAATAGTAGCGAATTCGGTTAAAAATTGCGCTAATGAACCCCAAAATACCGAAAATTAGGGGTACCTTTATATGGGGGAGCAGAGATTTGGTACCTATTAAGAACTCGAAATACTAAATCACAGCCAATTCTGAAAAATACGATTTAAAACTCCCAAATTAATTTAGCATCAATTGACGACAAAAGTGCTTCTTAAACTTTAACTTAGACTCTTCTCGAAACAGCGTTTTTAAGGATGGCGGGCACGAAAACCCAAAAACTAATAATCCAATCCGATCCAAATTTTAACATGTTTTTCTCTACGTGCATAGCTTGGTCAAGATAGCGAATTTTCCAAAAAATGCATAGCTTCGCCATTGAGAGATGTTAATAATCCCAGTTCATACCATAGCGAATACCGTTCGAATTTTCGGATTTGGGTTTACTAGTGGCTGTAAATCATACCCACCGTCGAAAAGAAGCACTTTATTAATTACAAATTAGTAAAAACGTAGTTAAATTCGGCTGGACCGAACTTTTTATATGTTATAGTATGTTGTTAATGCTCCGAAAAATAGTGTTCCAAATTACAGACACTCTAGTTGGAAAACTTATAGAGGATTTTATAATTTTTTTTTATTCACTAGGAATCCGATATGTCAAATTATATCCACTCACATGAGAAAATTCTGTTAAAAATTTATTAAAAGAATGGGAACTTATATACACAACGCACAAATTAGTATATAAACCAGCCTTTCAGAACCCTGTATGCCAAATTACAGCCACATCGTCTGGAAATCCGGTTCAGCCTTCAAAATACCGAAAATGAAGTGGTAACGTCCTGTGGGAGCAATACCAAAACACAAACTGGCATTGATTGTTTTTGGTAGGAAGATATGACACCCCATACGAACTTGATAAATCAAATTAGAGAGGGGTTTGGGCATTATGGTGGAGGGTATAAAACTCAAAAACATCAAACCAATGGATTGGTCTATGTCGGTTCACATTTAAATAAATATCACATATTATAGTTCATCCAAGTTCTAGTCATAAGATTGAAATATAAACGTTTTTCCGCTCTACCTGAAATGGACTTTTTGCCATGTAGTGGGAAAATGCAGAAGGGTATTTATGGGGACAATTTTCGATAAGAATTGACTAAGAATTGTAGCAACTAAATAACAGTCAATGTGGCTAAAAAATAAGAAAATTGGGAGTTAATAATAATGTCATTCCCTTTCTCATAAAATTTGTTGACTGGGACATCTTTACATTTTAGTTCACGTACTACATATGCCAAAAATACACGCACGTATGTTGGACACAAAGTGTAATAATAATATACTCGCACTCACAGGTGTCCACATATGGTTGTCAGGTTATTTCCACGCCTCATTTTTTTGTTGTCGTTGTTGTTCTTTTTACATCCCAAGTCCTTACTTAACGAAAGCTACCAACAAACATTTTTGAAAACCTTTAATAATAATCAAAGATAATCAAAAGGTTCTTGTTAAGCCAGTTTAATGGTAAAGTTTAGTGGATATTGGAAATTAAAAAAAAAAAAAAAATAAAGAAACAGTGAAATCAGTGGCACTAAGAATGAACTAATATTAAAGGATTTTCTTGACAAAAAATTAGGTTTTCTATTTTTACAAAATTATCACTTACATATTATATATATATATATATCCTTAGATGATGTGGATATAAAGGTATTTTGTTGACAAATAATTATAAAAATTTTGGGCCATAAACATAATTCGAGTGGCCGTAAGGAATACGGATTAAGAAGACGTTATGTGGCCCGACATTTTTTTCTCCAGAAGGGTATTTAGAGAGGTGGGAATGTTTAAATATTGTCTAATATTTTCATTATTTAATTGAATGCGTAAATTTAGGGCAATCGTCTCGATATTTTCTTTGTGTAGGATAGGTATTTAATATCACATTTTGTCTTCCGTAATCATTTGAACCACTGTCTATACATACAAATATTACTAAATATATTTTCATTCTACAAAAAATATATATTAAACCTTTTATAATAACACTCGTTCCATCATACCCTGTCATACACCAAAGCAAGCAAGCCACCAAACAAACAGTAAGCGTCGTACTATAATCATCTTGTTAAATAATATTTCATGATTTTTCGATACGTTTATTTCTTATTGGTATTTCCTTTTTTATTTCCAAATAAAAAGGGATATCCAACAACGAAATCATTAAGTTTTATGTGTAATTTGGTGTTTAAGGAATTGAAAGGGAAAAGCCAAAGGAGACCAGACCAGACAAGGAGAAGTAAAATATAATATGTGTTTAGTAATGGTTTTTGTCACGTTCCTATTGGAAATTATATTGAATATCTGTTTTTACTTTTATGTATCAATAATTTCCAATAATTATAATGTCAACATATTTGGGATTTTATAGATAACAACAAAAAGGAATGGATTATATATGAAATAGTTAATTGTTATAAACATGTATTTTCATATTAAAGACATTTTGGAATATCATGTATAATATATGAGAATATAGTAAATAAATTAATATATTTTGTTTGTGTATAAATTAATTTATGATTTTATTACGGTTTTAGTGTTTAAAGATTATGCATATTCCTTAATTTGGGCGCCATTCATAAAAAGTCCCTTAGACGATACGTGTTTTCATTAAACGTGACTCCATTACATTGTGCTGTTAAAAACAGAAATGATTTCTTTCTTAATTTATCTTAGCAACTGTCAGGACACGTAAATATGTTTCTAACGTTGGTTTCAAGCAAAATTCATTATTTGGACTATTGAATAGCAGAGTCAAGTTCGTCCCAACCTAGATTACCATTGAAACCTTGGACTTTTGTTTTTTATACCCTTCACCACACTGTGGTACAGGGTATTATGTCTTTGTGCATATGTTTGTAACGTGCAAAAGGAAACGAGATAGACACATGGTTCCTTTCGAGAATATGCATAGAATCACTTTCTGAGTCGATTTACGCATGTCCGTCCGTCCGTCTGTCCATGTTAAATTGTGAACAAAGTACAGGTTGCATTTATGATCCGAATTGGATGAAATTTGGCATAGGTCACTTATTTGGCCCAAGGACGAACCCTATTGAAATTGAGAAAAATCGGTTCAGATTTTAACCTTCATCTGTGGCGAGAAATACAAAAATGAAGGATTTGAAAATTAGGGGAAAGGGATTAGATCTCTATCAGCCATAATGAGTAATGAATAGGATAAATAATATTACGATCAATTGCCTCTATGACATCAAAAGATAGGTTAAAATTGCCGTATTATTTTGTCTTGGAATTACCCTTGAGTACTGCCTTTCGCCATTTTCAGATCCTGGGTAACAGTACTCTACATAAAATAATGTTCTAGACATATGTAGAGGGGAGTCAAGTTCTGACTTGGATGAAAATCTAAATATCAACTGACAGAAAAGCATCTGTTTCTTTGGAAGCAGGGAAGCAGAAGCGTCACAATGAAAACGATTATGAAAACAAGGGAAAAGGTGTTTACTTCAGACAGCCGCACTTTTTTATACCTTCCAATATATTATGTGCATTCAAATGTTCTTATATATTTTTCTCCCCATATATTAGGTTGGGGAAAAGATGCTCATTGGAAGGTCGACTTTTGGCACTAAAAATCAGTAAGGAAAGTAGTAAATAGGGACTGGGCCGAATATTTGATACCCTTCACCACTTTGGGTATATTTTACATATGTATCCTAACAATTTCACGTCAATGTTCGAAGAAGCATTGAATGCAGTACGCTGTACCAAATTTCGTGCAAATCGAAATGTATATAGGGACTTTGGTACACTATTTACATTAAATCGAACGAAAGTTTGTACAGGAGCTATATCTAAACCGATTTTCACGAAACTTAACACACATCACTTTACACTGAATTTAGTTCGCTGTACCAAATTTCGTGCAAATCGAAGGATATATAGGGACTTTGGTACTCCATTTACAATAAATCGGGCGAAAATATATATGGGAGCTATATCTAAATCTGAACCGATTTTCTCGAACTTAACACACATTATTCTAAACTTAAGTTAGTGCGCTATGCCAAATTTCCTGCAAATCGGAAGGTATATAAGGACATTGGTACATCATTATACCCTACACAACTGTGTTGTCAGGGTATTGTAGCTTTGCAGCCTCAAGTTGTAACGCCGTGAAATATTGGTCCTAGACCCACCCGTGTGACCGTCCGTCTGTCGGTCCATTATAATTTGTAAACATGATACAGCACCAATCTTTACAAAATTTAGAATGTAGGATGGGTTCTGGTCAAAGAGGTCCCCTATTGTTTTATGGTAAATGTCGGTTAATATTTAGAGGGTGAAGTGGATCAAATACTTAATTTTTTTATCGGTTTTTCTGGTCGCTCCAGTGGCCGCAATTATGGCCCGAACATTGCATGGAGAAGGGGATCGGGCCAAAGAACAATCATGCCTGTGTTGATAAAGGCCGGTCATTATCTGGCGTGTCAAATAGACCCTTACTTTTGTGTGAAAAATGGCAAAACTTGTATTCTATGACATATATATTTACTCCTGAAGGACAAAGACCCAAGAAGTTAATAGTATACTCAAGGTGTTGCCCTTTAAATTGATTCCTAGTATATTTTCGTATGTACTCGGATGTGGGAGTTACACGTAAATATTTAGTAACCCATTACCACACTGGATAGCGCTAATCGCTTTGAAATTTTTCATGAGGTTCCAGTTATGGTCAAGGACAATGCTCATAATTCTCGGCGTTGATAATCATTTTGGTATAAAATGGACAGAAAACCTAATTTTTTATTTTAATTGTTTTTTTTGCAAGTCGATATATAGGCCACAATTACAAGCGGAACATCACCACACAGCCCACAGTGAAGGGAATTAGTACAATAAGTTATAAGGGTTGTACTGAATATTAGAATTATTCGGAAAATATGTCAGTGTAAGGAAGATGTGCTTTTGACTTCTAATCGGTCAAGAGGGTGCAAATATCACGAAATATTGTTGAGGCTCGAAATATACATCTGCAGAAAGTTAAAGTTCCATGGTAGTTGTGTAGGGTATCGTATGGCTGGCCCCGTCCACTCACTGGTTTACATTAAATCGGACGAAAATATATATGCGAGCTATATCTAAAGCTTAACCGATTTCGACACGGTTCGTCCTTGGGCCAAATAGATGAGCTGTGCCAAATTTCATCCAATTCGGATTATAAATGCGACCTGTACTTTGTTTACAAGAATACATGAACAGAGGGACGGACCGACATGCGTCAATCGACTCAAAAAATTATTCTATGCATATTCTCAATAGGAACCATGTATCTATCTCGTTTCCTTTTGCCTGAAGGGTATATTAACCCTTCATACTATGGTGGAGGGTATAAAAAGATACTTATGTACCCCACACAGATCACATATTTCATTTAGTTCGATTTCATGTCAATGGTCCTTCAAATAAGCGAGGTGGGATGCATCTCTTGAATATAGCCAAAGTGGTAAAGGGTATCATATAGCCTGCCCCATCCGAAATTATTATTTTCGTAACCGGTTTTGTTTGTGGCTTTTAAACATGATAGAACATATAATATAACGTTATATGCTTCACAAAATTTTCTAAAAAAAAAAACTAAAATGGACTTAAACCACATTCAAAATAGACGACTCGTATACAGAATTTCCTGATAATTAAATGTTGTTTCAATTCTAATTAAATTTCTACAATTGCAAAAATTTGTAAAACCAAAATTTAATATCAATCTTTAATATAACATACAATAATTAACTTCTTATATTATCAAATATTTCCTATTTTCATTTACTGCTATTGATTATTAGTTTTATTTGTTTTCGTTCATCGTCATAGTGTCATTTCGATTATTGTTATTACTGGTTTTTATTAACTATGAATTAACTATATAAATTTATTAATTAAATGACAATTTCTATATTTGTCAATTGGTTATTGTATTTGTTCATTGTACATACAAGTATATGTTTGTGTTTGTTAGATGTTAATTTAATGGAATGTAATGAAATTTTTGTGACATTCTTCGTTACGTTCTCCCTCCGATGTGTGTGTTGTACATTGAACCCGATTTTTCTCCAAATATTTGTATTTATTTTTATATCCCTTTTGGGCATAACTTACCGCTTGCTTATTAACTAATCAAATGTTTGTCTGGCATTGGTCGTTTGGAATTTTTGTTTGTTGCTATTATTATGTGTCTGCAATGAATTGAATGAAAATAAAACAGGATAATGTGATAACTGTAATCCGCAAACAATCAGTTCAATAAAGGTCACCTCAGACATCTAGCCAAAAACTGGCAGACATTGACATTGAATTGTAATGTTAATAAAAAAATTCGAATAAATATATAAATAAATAAAGTGGTAAATATAGATTGTGTGTGGAATTTGTTGATTTGTTTATGAATAATATTTTTGCCTATAATGGCCATAATTGAAATTTTTATGGTCATTGGGAATTGTATGTAAATTCTGAAATTAAATTTAGAGTCTTAAATTTTCGGCAAATATTCCAGACGAATTTTGTTATATATACGAGTTTTTATAAAAGGAATTTATTTGCAGACTTGGGAATTTGCGCGGTAAAGATCGAACACATTTGAGCATCCGTAGAATTATAATTCAAATTTGTCCGATAAAGTTATTATCGGACAAATTTTGGGTCTCACATAAAAATCATGACTTCAAAATCACGTAAATTTTTATACCTTTCACCACACTGTGGTACAGGGTATTATGTCTTTGTACATATGTTTGCAACAGGCAAAAATAATCATGGTTCCTTTCGAGAATATGCATAGAATCACTTTCTGAGTCGATTTATGCATGTCCGTCTGTCTGTCAGTCCATGTATTTTTGTTAACAAAGTAGGGGAGACTGGGGCACCTTCGGCATCGGGGCACCTTCGGCAATCGCGTTTTCGATATGAAGCTCTCACCGTACATCACTAGTTTCGATACATAGGTATCGAATATCGAAATAAATAACTGACACAAAGTTTGAAATTTCTAGCTAATAAGCTTATTTAGATACACAGGTTTTTGTATTTTTATAGATGTTTCTGTAATATTTCAATTCCATTTCGTAAGTATTTCGTGTATAAAACTTTTAAAATTTTTAAGAGAATATTATTAAAAAGTGGTTAACTACGATGTGTATTATTATAAAAATGTTTAAAAATATAATGTTTTACAAATCTGATCGAAAAAAATGAAAAAAACTATAAAAAGTACATTCGGGGTACATTCGGCATTTTACAATGGGGCACATTCGGCCATATACAGATTGTGCAATATTATTTCCTTAAAATGTTTTTGAGTTTGTCTTTAAAACTAATCCTTTAATATGGCTCGAAATTGCATATTTTAGATCAAACGTGCTTGTATTGACGAAAATGCTATAGAAAACCCCTATTTCTGATGGTGTGTGCGACCTTGAGATGTAAACGTCCGCCGCTAGAAAATAAAGCCCTATAATTCAAACATTGTGTGGCTTATTAAAACCAAATAAAGCCTTTAGAGGATCAGAATTTCAACCAGTCTGATAGCGATGACAATTACCCGGCTATGACTATGCGCCGAATGTGCCCCATCAAATGCCGAAGCTACCCCGGGTTGGGGCACATTCGGCGAATTTGACTTTTTTACAAAACTGTAAAATTTTTTAACTAATACTCATTTTTTATATCTTTTTGGTACATTTTTTTATAATTAAGAGTCAGAGGACAATAATCAGCCATAAAGTTTTTATATATGTTGAATAAGTACTGAGATACAGAGCTCTAAAAAAAAAGTGCCGAAGGTGCCCCAGTCTCCCCTACAGGTCGAATTTATGATCCCATTTGGATGGAATTTGGCATAGGTCACTTAATTGGCCCAAGGACGAACCCTATTGAAATTAGGAAAAATCGGTTCAGATTTAGATATAGCTCCCATATATATTTTCGTCCGATTTAAGGTAAACATTATACCAAAATCCCTATATATATTTCGATTTGCACGAAATTTGGCATAGCGTAATGAATTAGGTCTAGAATGATGTGTGTTAATTTTCCTGAAAATCGGTTCGGATTTAGATATAGCTCCCATATATATTTTCGTCCGATTTAAGGTAAATGGTGTACCAAAGTCCATATATATTATTCGATTTGCACGTTATTTTAGGTCTAGAATGATGTGTGTTAAGTTTCCTGAAAATCGGTTCAGATTTAGATATAGCTCCCATATATATCTTCGTCCGATTTAAGGCAAATTGTGTACCAAAGTCCCTATATACCTTTTGATTTGCCCGAAATTTGGCATAGCGAAATCAATTAGGTCTAAAATGATGTGTGTTAAGTTTCATGAAAATCGGTTCAGATTTAAATATAGACCCATATATATCTTCGTCCGATTTAAGGTAAATAGTGTACCAAAGTCCCTATATATCTTTCGATTTGCACGAAATTTGGCATAGCGAAATGGATTAGGTCTAGAATGATGTGTGTTTAGTTTCTTGAAAATCGGTTCAGATTTAGATATAGCTCCCATTTATATCTTCGTCCAACTTAAGGCAAATGGTGTGCCAAAGTCCCTATATATCTTTTGATTTGCCCGAAATTTGGCATAGCGAAACGGATTAGTTCTAGAATGATGTCTGTTAAGTTTCCTGAAAATCGGTTCAGATTTAGATATAGCTCCCATTTATATTTTCGTCCGATTTAAGATAAATAGTGTACCAAAGTCCCTATATATCTTCCGATTTGCACGAAATTTGGCATAGCGTAATGAATTAGGTCTAGAATGATGTGTGTTTAGTTTCTTGAAAATCGGTTTAGATTTAGATATAGTCCCTAAATTTGGCACAGGTCACTTAATTGGCCCAAGGACGAACCCTATTGAAATTAGGAAAAATCGGTTCAGATTTAGATATAGCTCCCATATATATTTTCGTCCGATTTAAGGTAAATTGTATACCAAAGTCCCTATATATCTTTCGATTTGCACGAAATTTGGCATAGCGTAATGAATTAGGTCTAGAATGATGTGTGTTAAGTTTCCTGAAAATCGGTTCAGATTTAGATATAGCTCCCATTTATATCTTCGTCCAACTTAAGGTAAATGGTGTGCCAAAGTCCCTATATATCTTTTGATTTGCCCGAAATTTGGCATAGCGAAACGGATTAGGTCTAGAATGATGTCTGTTAAGTTTCCTGAAAATCGGTTCAGATTTAGATATAGCTCCCATATATATTTTCGTCCGATTTAAGATAAATAGTGTACCAAAGTCCCTATATATCTTCCGATTTGCATGAAATTTGGCATAGCGTAATGAATTAGGTCTGGAATGATGTGTGTTTAGTTTCCTGAAAATCGGTTCAGATTTAGGTATAGCTCCCATATATATTTTCGCCCGATTTACGATAAATAGTGTACCAAAGTCCCTATATATCTTTTGATTTGCCCGAAATTTGTGCACAGTGAAATGAATTAGGTCTAAAATGATGTGTGTTAAGTTTCCTGAAAATCGGTTCAGATTTAGATATAGCTCCCATATATATTTTCGTCCGATTTAAGGTAAATAGTATACCAAAGTCCCTATATATCTTTCGATTTGCACGAAATTTGGCATAGCGTAATGAATTAGGTTTAGAATGATGTGTGTTAATTTTCCTGAAAATCGGTTCAGATTTAGATATAGCTCCCATATATATTTTCGTCCGATTTAAGATAAATGGTGTACCAAAGTCCCTATATATCTTTTGATTTGCCCGAAATTTGGCACAGCGAAATGAATTAGGTCTAAAATGATGTGTGTTAAGTTTCCTGAAAATCGGTTCAGATTTAGATATAGCTCCCATATATATTTTCGTCCGATTTAAGGTAAATTGTGTACCAAAGTCCCTATATATCATTCGATTTGCACGAAATTTGGCATATCATAATTAATTAAGTCTAGAATAGTGCACGTTAAGTGTCGTGAAAATCGGTTTGGATTTAC
>NW_026883589.1:0-50578 GCF_032173495.1 Musca vetustissima
TATTACAAATTATAATGGACAGAAGGACGGAGGACACACATGTCTAGATCGACTCAGCTAGTCGAGATTGACGATCGGTATACTTAAAGGTGGATTTAGGACCAATATTTCGCGGCGTTACAAACTCTTGGGGCTGCACAAAGCTATAATACCCTGACAACATAGTTGTGTAGGGTATAAATAGCATCTACATCTAGAAAGTCGTATTATATAGAACTTCAACAGACTGAACAGATTTTTCTTTAATCCGAATATAGTATTTTTGACTTTCTAGACTTTTCACAGATATTCCATAATCCGAAGACCTTTCAAAGGCCTTAAAAAAAACATACAAATTTCCATATGAGAAAAATATTGTTTATAGCTCATCTACATGCATAATGTAGCATTCCACCCCAATACCACCTCCTCGATTCATTGATCCATTCCATTCCAGCTAAAAATACTGAAACAAAAGCAAATACCAAAAAGAAAAGAAAAAAATCCGCTACTTAAAACCCATATTCACTATTCTGTTTGATATTGTCATTCATTCAATTTGAACTACCTGTCACTGACAGAATGTCATTGCAATTGTTGTCCTTTGACAAAACACAACAAAATGGGTATCAGAAGCAGGCATTGAGTCGGTGTGTGGACTTTTCTTGTGTCATTGGATTGGTTATTGCAGTAAAAATACCCACCTTATTTTTCGATGCAGGCAGGTTCATGGATGATTGGCATACTCGAATGTAGGCCGTTGTATTGATTTTTCGTGATCTGGTGCTTTTGTCGGTCTGTCTATCTGTCCTGTCTTTGATGTCACCGAGGCCAATGGGAATGTGACAATGCCATGACAAACGGATGCAATGAAGTGAAAGTATAAAAATATTAAATCAATCAATTAATATTTACCCATGTAGAGATGTAGCGATGTATGTATTCGTGTTAGTGTGCAGTCATTCGTCATCATGAAGACATGGATTATGTGGATAATGGTTGAGTTGTAAGCGGTAATGTTTGACCTGATTGCAACAAATGAAAGAGGATATGGGCAGGGAAAGTAAGTAGCTTATGGATAAGTTTTCGTTTATTTGTGCATTGTTATTGAGAAGAGAGAGAATAAGGCATGGATTTTTATACCCTTCACCACACTGTGGTACAGTGTATTATGTCTTTGTGTATATGTTTGTAACAGGCAAAAATAATCGAGATAGGCCTATGGTTCCTTTTGAGAATATGCACAGAATCACTTTCTGAGTCGATTTATGCATGTCTGTCCGTCCGTCTGTCCATGTTAAATTGTAAACAAAGTACAGGTCGCATTTATGATCCAAATTGGGTGAAATTTGGCACAGCTTATTTGTTTGGCCCAAGGACGAACCCTATTGAAATTGGAAAAAAATGACTCAGACTTAGATATAGCTCCCATATATATTTTCGTCCGATTTAAGGTAAATGGTGTACCAAAGTCCCTATATATCCTTCGATTTGCACGAAATTTGGCACAGCGCAATGAATAGGGTCTAAAATGATGTGTGTTAAATTTCGTGAAAATCGGTTCAGATTTAGATATAGCTCCCATATATATCTTCGTCCGATTTAAGGTAAATAGTGTACCAAAGTCCCTATATATAGCGTACTGAATTAAGAGTATAACGATGTGTGTTTAATTTCGTAGTAATCGGTTCAGATTTAGATATAGCTCCCATTTATATTTTCATCCGATTTGAGGTAATTGGCACACCAAAGGCCCTATATATCATTCGATTTGCACGAAATTTGGCATAGCGTACTGAATTGTGTCTATAATAATGTGTGCTAAGTTTCATGAAAATCGGTTCAGATTTAGATATAGCTCCCATTTATAGTTTCGCCCGATTTTAGGTAAATGGTGCACCAAAGTCCCTGGAAATCTTTTTATTTGCACGAATTTTGGCATAACGTACCGAATTAAGTCCACAATGATTTGTGCAAAGTTTCGTGAAAATCGGTTCAGATTTAGATAGAGCTCTGGAAATAATTCGATTTGCACGAAATTTGCCATAGCGTACTGAATTAAGTCTAGAATGACGTGTGCTAAGTTTCGTGAAAATGGGTTCAGATTTAGATATAGCTCCCATATCCAAAACAAGGCGTGGATTTAATAAAGAATATTTTTCATGGAATATCCCCAGATTTTTTAAAGAATATTTTTCCATGGACCATCCCAAGGTGTGGATTTTTTAAAGAATATCTTTCCATGAACCATCCCAATGTGTGGATTTTTTAAGGAATATATTTCCATGGACCATCCCAAGGCGTGGATATTTTAAAGAATATTTTTTCATGGATTATTCCCAGGCGTGGACCAATACAACAGAATGCGAGGATATTTTTAAGAATATTTTTGCAAAGACTAACAGAAGGCGTGGATTTGTATACCCTACACAACTATGTTGTCAGGGTATAATAGCTTTGTTCAGCCCCAAAAGTTTGTAACGCCGCGAAATATTGGTCCTAGACCCACCTTTAAGTATACCGATCGCCATATCTAGACTACCTGAGTCGATCTAGACATGTGTGTCCGTCCGTCCGTCTGTTCATTATAATTTGTAAATACGATACAGGCCACAGTTGTGGACCAATCTTCACGAAATTTTGGGAAAGATCGGTTAAAATTTAGGGGATGACCAAATACTAAATTTTTGTCGGTTTTTCTGGTCGCTCCAGAGGCCGAAATAATGGCCCGAACATCGTGAAATGTTCCATGGAGAAGGGGATTGGGCCAAAGAATAAGCATGCCTGTTTTCATAAAGATCGGTCAATATTTAGCGGGTGACTTTTGTGTGAAAAATGACAGAATTTATATTCTATAGCGTATATATTTACCCCTGAAGGACATAGACCCGAGAAGTTTATATTATATCCAAGAGGAGTGGTTGACCTTTAAATTAATACCAATTATATTGTTGTATGTGCTCGGATGTGGGAGTTACACCTAAATATTTACAGGTATCTCCGTATTCGTATATTATTTAGTAACCCATTATCACTCTAGAGGGCGGAACTATAGCGCTGATCGCTTTGAAATGTTCCATGAGGTTCCAGTTACGGTCTAGGACAACGCCTATAATTTTCGGTGATGATCAGATAATAAGTTTGGAATGAAGTGTACCGAAAACTTAATTTTGTGTGTTCTTTTCGAGTCGATCTATAGACCACAAATTAAAACAGAACATCACAACACAACCCACGGTGAAGGTAATCTGGACAATAGCTGTACTGTATACTCGTAATATTCGGAAAATATGTCAGTGTGAGAAAGAGGTGCTGTTTACCTCTAATCGGGCAAGAGGGTGCAAATATCACGAAATATCCGCAGAAAATTTGAGTTCCGTGGTAGTTGTGCAGGGTATCGTATAGTCGGCTCCGTCCGACTATACTGCTCCGCTCACTGGTTTAAGAATATTTTTTCAAAGATTAACAGAAGGCGTGGATTTTTTTAAGAGTATTTTTTCAAAGTCTTCCATAGGCCAACGATTTTATATACATTTTCAATAGAAGGAATATCTTCTAGATATACCGAATACTGTCTGATATTGATCTCCTAATGACTGAATATGTACTGTAAGACTTCTATAGGCGGAACTATTTGCATACGTGTTCAATAGACCGAAGGCCTTCTACAGGTTTTCAATAGACATAACACCTTCTATTAAGATTCAATAAGACTTCTCTACATAAAATATCATCATTCAAAGCCATTTATATGGACCCTGACATACCATTTGTTGCAATTTGTCACAAGTGAGTAACATTATAAACAAGAATTGCAGTTATTATTCTTATTATCGAATCATAATGCCATCTATGTATTGAAAGAAAATCTCATCTCTGTGTATATTGAATATTTGCATAAATAGGAATGTATTCTTATGAACACACTCCAATGTCTTCCTCATCATATTTCCATATTGCCCGCATCCGTAGATAACTGATGATGCATTCGTTTTTTGTTTTTTGTCACACTTCGTAAATGACAATAAGGAAAAAACGCTGTCACTATAGTGGTGTAGCAACTTTGTGCCATTGTGCAGCCAAGTCTAAGGTTATTTGGTTAAGTGCCAATATTGTCTTCTGTCACACAGGTCACAGCCATGGTGATAACGTGTACACATGCAGGCAGGCATACACACACACACATGCAACCCCAAACACGCACACTGATTTTTTCACAAAAGAAAAACAAATCCATACAAGGAACTATATTGATGCCTTGTGAATGTGTGAGTGAGTGCATTTCCAGCTCTGGGTAATACATAAAACGTGTGTGTGTGTGAGCACAAAATGAAACAATGTGTGGGCAATCAATGTGCGTGAGTGTAGATGTATGTGTGTGTGTGTGTGAGCGTGCATGTGGGATATAAATTGGCGTTGGAGTAAAACAACTCTTCAAGTTAAATGTTAAATAAAGTGAAATAATTTATTTGCAACACCTTGGAGACATTTCGCACGGACATAGTGCCTTGGTTCGCTTCGTTGCTGATTCCCCTTCTCAATATGCCCTCAATAAATTCAGTGACGAGGAATATTGTCCAGTTGCCACGTTC
Organism: Musca vetustissima; assembly: GCF_032173495.1. Lineage (NCBI taxonomy): Eukaryota > Metazoa > Arthropoda > Insecta > Diptera > Muscidae > Musca > Musca vetustissima. The sequence goes on from NW_026883589.1 coordinate 4,572, forward strand.
TACTTTTGCAATTGATTTAAAATGAAATGCAAAGAGCATTGACAACAACAACAACAATAATAATGTCTTTTGAAAGCCCTCGTGCAATTTTTTATTGTTTTTGTTTGTCTGTTTCTTTCTTTCCCCATGAAGGAGAAGAAACAAATAAAAGCGAAGAAGAACGACAAAGGTGAATACCAACCAACTCAAGTTTTGTTTGTCCGATTTTCTAGTGTCTTTTTCGAAGGCTGGCTGGCAGGCTTCGCATTTTTTTTTTTGTCTCTCACGGCGTTATCTTTTGGCCGACAAAAAGTGACAAAGGAACTTTGAATGAAACAAAACGAACGAATAGGCTACAATTCATTGGCAGCAGTGCCTTTAAGCAATATTTAAACAAAAAAGTCTCGGGCATCGAAGTATCTTTTTAATTAAAAAAACGATTCAGGATAGTACACTCAACTAGATGAATTTTAATTCCAAATATAAGAAAATAGTGCGGAATTGTGGATTAAAATAGTGAATAATAATAGTGAATAATAATGAATAATTCTCTGACTATCTGACAAATTGTTTTTCGCAAACTAAGCTCAACATCAATTCCTTATTGATCGCACGTCTCTGTGGCAAGAATTTACCCATTGCGACAGACAGGCGTAGATTTTTATACCCTACACAACTATGTTGTACGGGTATTATAGCTTTGTGCAGCTCCAAAAGTTTTTAACGCCGCGAAATATTGGTCCTAGTATACCGATCGTCATAAGTATCTATACCGATCGTCATAAGTATCATATCTCGACTAGTTGAGTCGATCTAGACATGTGTGTCCATCCGTCCGTCTGTCCATTATAATTTGTAAACACGATACAGGCCACAGTTATGGACCAATCTTCTCGAAATTTTGCATGTAGGATGGGTTCTGGTCATGGAAGATCCCTATTATTTTTGGTAAAGATCGTTTAATATTTAGATGATGAAATGGATTTGTCTGATTTTTTTGGTCGCTCTAGAGGCCGCAATTATGGTCCAAACATAGCGAATTTTTACATGGAGAAAGGGATCGGCACAAAGAATAAGCATGCTTGTTTTGATAGAGATCGGCCAATATTTAGCGGGTCAAATTTATAACGCCGCGAAATATTGGTCCTAGACCCACCTTTAAGTATACCGATCGTCATATCTCGACTAGCTGAGTCGATCTAGAAATGTGTGTCCGTCTGTCCATTATAATTTATAAACACGATACAGGCCACAGTTATGGATCAATCTTCACGAAATTTTGCATGTAGGATGAGTTCTGGTCAATGAAGATCCCTATTATTTTTGGTAAAGATCGGTTAATATTTTGGGGATGAAATGGATTTGTCTGATTTTCAGGTCGCTCTAGACGCCGCAATTATTGTCCAAACATCGTGAATTTTTACATGGAAAAGGGGATCGGACCAAAGAATAAGCATGCCTGTTTTGATAGAGATCGGTCAATATTTAGCGGGTCAAATTATCACACTAGAAGACGGAAGTATAACAATGACCACTTTGAAATGTTCCATGACATTCCAATTATGGCCAAGGACAACCCATATATTTTTTATAAGATAATAATTTTGGGATATAGTGCACAGAAAACTTAATTTTTTGTTTTTTTTTTTTTTTTCGAGTCGATCTATAGGCCACAATTATAAGCCGAACATCACCATACAACCCACGGTGAAGGGAATATGGACAAGTAATAAGAAAGGCTGTACTGAATATTGGTAATATTCGGAAAATATGTCAGTGTAAGGAAGAGCTGCTGTTGACCTCTAATCGGAAAGAGGGTGCAAATGTAACGAAAAAGACACTTAGGTTGAAAAAATGTGGAATGGCTTTTATAAGGCCCATGACCTTTATATGGAGCCTATGTCAATATTTTACCAACATAGAATTTTTTTATCCTCTGCTGTCAGGAATATCCTTGATATAGAGATATCTCTCGAAAATAATAAGGTCATTAAAATACCTATTTTGAGTCCGGATTTTATTATTTATATTGCATTTTTTCAAAATAAATGTTTTCCGATCATGAACCCAGAATTCCAAAAATCGAGCCATTTCGATGACCTCTGGCCATCGAAATATATACACATAGTCGCAAACATTTATGGAGATTACGATGGGAAAATGACTATCTTAAATCATTACGTTAAGACCATAAACCTAGAATATTTTCTGCCCATAGGTTTTTTTATCCTCTGAAAATCCTAAATGCCTACCTAAAGTCCTTTGTCTATCGAACCCCAATGCGAAGTCTAACACATTGACAAAAACCTACGCCTATAGGACCAGTCAAAAAATATTGTCCAGGCTCGGAATAAACATCCGCAGAAAGTTAGAACTCTGTGATAGTTGTGTAGGGTATCGTATGGTCGGCTCCGTTCGACTATATTGCTCCGCTCACTGGTTAAAAGCATATTTTTAAGATCTCGGAGTGACGTGGATTTTATAAAATTAATTTTTAAGGTCTCAGACAGTCGTCCACTTTTTTATGGATGAATTGGATTTTGTAAGGTTCCAGACAGGCGTGCATATTTATAAGCTCTCCAACAGGCGTGGATTTACGTCAAATAGTAGGTCTAGTATAAAGTCCTTTGTCTATCGAACTCCAATGGGAAGTCTCACTCATTGGCAAAAACCCAAGCCTATTGGACCAGTCAAAAAATGTTGTCCAGGCTCGGAATAAATATCCGCAGAAAGTTAGAACTCTGTGGTAGTTGTGTAGGGTATCGTATGATCGGCTCCGTTCGACTATATTGCTCCGCTCACTGGTTAAAAGCATATTTTTAAGATCTCGGAGTGGCGTGGATTTTATAAAATTAATTTTTAAGGTCTCAGACAGTTGTCCACTTTTTTATGGATGAATTGGATTTTGTAAGGTTCCAGACAGGCGTGCATATTTATAAGCTCTCCAACAGGCGTGGATTTACGTCAAATAGTAGGTCTAGTATAAAGTCCTTTGTCTATCGAACCCCAATGCGAAGTCTCACACATTGACAAAAACCCAAGCCTATTGGACCAGTCAAAAAATTGTGTCCAGACTCGGAATAAACATCCGCAGAAAGTTAGAACTCTGTGGTAGTTGTGTAGGGTATCGTATGGTCGGCTCCGTCCGAATATATTGCGCAGCTCACTGGTTAAAGGCATATTTTTAAGGTCTCGGAGTGACGAGGATTTTATAAAAATAATTTTTAAGGTCTCAAACAGGCGTCCACTTTTTTATGGATGGATTGAATTTTTTTAATATCTCAGACAGTCGTGTATATTTATAAGATCTCCAACAGGCGTGGATTAACGTCTAATAGTAGGTATTGTATAAAGTCCTTTGTCTATCGAACCCCAATGCGAAGTCTCACACATTGACAAAAACCCAAGCCTATTGGACCAGTCAAAATATGGAATTGACAGGTCATCCGCCATACAGCCCCTACTTGGCATCCAAGGACAATGATGATTATATTGTTTTTAAAAATTTGAACGTTAATTGTGACCAAGTCTACCTAAATTTCCAATATAACACACACATACACATACAAGTCCTGCATGTGTTTGATTTTTTCCGCCATATAATTATATCAATCGAAAAATTGATCTACCCCTCTCAAAAACAAATGAGTATTGACATTTTTTGGTAAAGTCAATAAATTGAAATAAATTTAAATTGATTGATATTCCCATTGAAAATGCCAAAAAATCCCAAAACAACAACAAAAACAATAAAAACAAATATACATGCAAATGTTCGATTCGTCACTAATCCTTTTTAAATATTTGATTTTTGTTTTTGAAATAATCAGCGACAGCAGCAGCAGTTGCTCCACAAATTTAGTTCAATTCTCATTTGGGGAAAAATTTAATTGTTGAAGGATTAGCAGGAATTGTAAAAAAATTTGAACAACAACAAAAAACGTAAACTTTTGTCAACATCACGACTAGGCATGCTTGAATGAACGACATAGATGGATGACAGAACGAACGGAATGACGAAATTTGCATTTGCAATTTTATTTATTTAATTTAGTTGAATTAAAACACGAACAACAACAATAATGTTGATATTTCCATTTTTTGTCTTTGGGCAAATAAATCGATTCCGAACATTTGCAAATAAATATGCAATTCAATTCATTTGAACAGATAATTTTTAATGCAAATAGAATAACAATTGATCATTGGATACAGTAGAGGATTTTCTATAGCGGTGAAAGGGGGCATTGGTTTTTTGGGTTTTGGCCAGCTAATTTATTTCATTTGTCTCCAATAAAGAGAAAGAATGACCAGGTGTTAAATAGCCAGGTGGTAAAATAGCCCCACTTTCAGTAATCTGAAGGTCGTAGTACAATGTTCCATCCTAGGTCACTGTTTTCTGCATCTTCTTCTAGACCAAAATTCGAAGAAAGACTTTTTTAAGTTTCAAGGTATTATGTGCATTTTTTCTTTTTAGAGTGAAACTTCATGATCGAAGTTTTGCAATAAAAAATACCAGGGGAAGAACCTTCGCACCCACCTTTATACGACGCACTATGTCGCGAGTTCATATAAACAGCGGCCAAAAATAGAAGGAGTTATCGTAAGTTAATGAAATTTAGTACATGTGCTTATTATTGGCCTAAAAAGCAACTGACAAAAACTTAGATAGGTCGGACCAAGATTTGGTATACCTCCCATATAATGGGTCTTGAGAATGTCACCCTTTTTGGCCTATAAAATCTTCAATATTCAAACAAATTCAATGCAAATTGGCAATTTACATTTACTTATGCCTATAAAGCAACTGACCAAAAACTGGGTAGATCGGACCAAGATTTGATATACCTCCCATACAAAGGGTCTTGAAAACTTTACTATTTTGGACTATAAAATCTTTAATATTCAACTAAATTCAATGATTGCTATTTACATTTACTTATGCCTATAAAGCAACGGACCAAAAACTGGGTAGACCAGAAAGAAAAGAAGACCAGAAAGAAAAGAAGAAAAATCCGATTTTTGGACCTATAAATTGTTTATATTCATCCAAATTCCACGAACATTTTCATGTCTTCGTCCAAATTACATCAAATTTGGGCGAAGACAGTAATAGGTGTTGTAACTTAGTTGTTGGCCCATATTTCAGGTACCTACCATACCAAAAGGCCCCTAAAATTTAACTTTCTGTACTATAAAATCGTTATATGCAGCTAAATAAAGTATAGTAGTTTTATTTTTGTTATTTTTATTATAATATAAAAGATATTTGATATCGTTTAATAACTAATAAATAATTTTTTTATCATTCACAACATTTTCAAAACACACATCAGATATATATATATATATATATATAATATTGTCTTCCCAAATGTACGATTTAGTATCATCCACATTATAATCTCGGGCCTTTACTTTATGGCTGTTTAAGGATATTACAAGGTCGGATTGTAATATAAAATACTAAATAAAATCCTTATTTAACTCGGCTTTAACAAAAGTTCGGGCTGCTACTAATTTTTTGTTGGCATGACTTGTTAGCACCTTGTGAAAGTCGCTCAAAAGGTATTGTACTGCACTTTGCGTATCCCATGCCATGAACTAATATTTTTATGAATGAACTTTCCACAAAGGTAATTCATGTGCGGCCTCTAAATTAAGATTATAAGATTATGTCTCAAATGATCTGATAAATAAGTATAATCTTCAAACTAACTGAAAATTTATTTAAAAGCTATATTTTAAAACCAATTCTCCCATATCTACCCTTCGAATAACGTTTTTACCACTTAATTGCATATTTTATGTAAAATATTGTATTATTACTATGTTCTGAATCCAATATCTCCTTCCTATTTGACCCTCAATAACTTATTTAATTGTATACATAACATATTTGACCATCCGCTTCTAACCATTTCGTGAATATGCCATATTTTTTCAAAAGGTGATCACCAAAAAAGTTAAATAACTCTTAGGACCGCAGGACTCCGCAGCTAATTTTTTTTATTCCTTAAATAACACACTTTTCACCACTCAAATAAAAAAAATTAGAGCTAACCTTTTTTAAACTTTTTTTTATGCTCCACTAATTTCAAAATTTGTTTTACAAATTTGATGAACTAAGTACTACAAGTGTGGACGACTGTATACACCATATGATATCTATATACATACAAACTGCAGCGAATTCTAGTTTTTAACATCCACAGCAACCAAAATAAACACTTTTATAATAACCGTTAATTTGAATATTCAAATATTTGAGCATCAGAAAAACACACCCATTTTTCGAAAATATGGTAAAAAATCAGTTTATAAATAATTATCAGATTTGAACCTTTGTAAAGACAAAACTACTCGACATATCGATGTAAAATTTCATATTTATTCTGATTGGAGTATTTTCTATCAATCCTCATCAAAAAATTTGTCCTCCGTGGTACTTGGTTTTGACCATTTTTGACCGCGGTCGTGACACTGTGCGACGCGTTTCGCCGTTGTTTAAGTGGCTCATCTGTCATATTGGGCTATGTGGCTTTACAAAGGTCGTATGTTTATAACTTGTATTTATATCGCAATTAATATAAAGTTTCATTTGCGTATTAAATTCAAAATTATCATTTGTCTTCACTCTTGAAACAGTCCTTTTTAAAACAGTTTTTTTAGGGATGGATAATATAAGATAGTTTTTTTAAAGATTTATTTTTCAAGATCCTATAAGACATGAATATTAAAAAAATTCAAGGGACTTACATAAGAAATGTCAAAGCCCAGGATTATCTTGGTCCCTTTTTTCTCAATTGTGGACACTGGCCTCCACGCGGTGTCATCTGGTGGTGATATGTGCCGCAAGTTCACCCATAAGAACTATAAAAATATGAGTTGAGGCATTGTGTTAGTTGCCCTGGTCATGACATTAAAATTCTGCTGGGAGATTTTAATGCAAAAATCGGAATGAAAAATATTTTTGGTCCCACCATTGGAAAATTCAGCATCCATGAACAAACATTCGACAACGACATGAGGTTGATTGACTTCGCGGCAGCAAAAAACATGGTAGTTAGCAGCATCGAGATCCAAGCATCTCGATATACACAAGGTCACTTGCATTTCTCCCGATCGAACAACGAGAAATCAAATCGATCATGTTGTGATAGACGGAAGGCATTCATCCAGTGTTCGATCGATCGGAGGAGCGAATATCGATTCAAACCATTACCTTTTAGCCGCCAAGATTCGCATTCGTCTTAATGTATCAGCAAAGGTGCGATCTAATGTAACACGGAAATTTTACGTCGAAAAGCTGCACACACAAAAGATAGCAGAAGCCTACTCCACTCATCTTACCCAACTGCATGACGAAAGCACCCCTTGTCCCGATAATAATATAGAAGTACAATGGCAGAGAATCGCCCACTCCTTACAAACTGCAGCAAAGGCAACACTTGGGTATCAAAGACCACCATCAAGAAATCCGTGGTACGATCAGGAGTGTCGTAATGCTACTGATATGGAAAACGCAGCGTATAGGGCAACCCTGCGGACAGTAACAACACGTAATGCGATGAAGAACTATCGGGAGAAAAGGAGTAGGAGAAACGTATTTTCAGAAAAAGAAGAAAGAGCAAGAAAAACGTGAACGAAATCGAGATATACAGGAGTCAGAATGAAGTCCGAGAATTCTACCAACAGGTACAACACCAAACCGAAGGCTTTTGTACAGGCACATCCTCCTGTAGAGATAAGGAAGGAAACCTGGTGACAGATACAGACAGCGTGCTGAGGATCTGGAAGGAGCATTTTAAAAAATTTCTGGTATCAAATAGTAGCAGTGAAGTGGATACCCCAGAACCAATAATAGATTACGGTATAGAGTGTATACAACCTAGCCAAGATGAAGTCAGAATAGCAATCAATCGGCTGAAGAATAATAAAGCAGCAGGTGCCGATGGGTTACAAGCCGAACTATTCAAGACTGGTGGTCAGATGCTGGTCAAGAGCATGCACCAGCTGATTAGCACAAAGTGGCTAGAGGAATGCATGCCCAATGATTGGAACCTCAGCATCCTGTGTTCCGTTGCCAAAAAAGGAGACAATACGATATATGCCAACTATACAGTAATAAGTCTACTCCCCATCGCATATAAAGTGCTATCCAGCGTGCTGTGTGAACGACTGAAGCCTCTGGTCAAAGACATTTTTGGATCATACCAATGCGGCTTCAGACCTGGTATATTCACCATTGACAGATGTTCACTCTGCGCCAAATCCTGGAAAAACCCACGAAAAACACATCGACACATTCCACCTATTTGTCGACTTAAAGCCGCATTCGACAGGCCTATCAGAGGTGTATAAAGCAATGTCTGCGTTTGGCATTCCTGCAAAATTAATTCGGTTATGCAGGATAACTTTAACATGCACAAGATCTCAGCAGTTAAAGTCGGAAAGGACCTCTCGGAGGCCCGGAAAAGGTTATACGAGAGGCAAAAGTGAACAGAAATGGCACTCTGTACACCAAACAACACATGTTACTCGCCTACGCCGATGACATCGACATAATGCGTCCAACATTGAGAGCTGTAACAGCCACCTTTGAACAAAATCAGAAGGACCAACTGTGGAACTTGAGAGCTACAGCTTTGAGGTAGTCAAAGATTTTATATGCCTTGGTACCGCCGTAAATAAAACGAATGACATGAGTTCTGAAATTCGAAGAAGGTCTAAGTAAGCAATGGTCTAAGTAAGCAATGGTCTAAGTAAGCAGTTTAGAAACAAGGCCACCTCCCGCTAGACCAAACTCACACTCTACAAGACGCTGATACTACCCGTGCTGTTATACGGATCTGAAGCATGGGTACTTACGCAAGCAGATGAAACAATTCTTGGAGTGTTTGAGAGAAAAATTCTCCGAAAGATCTATGGGCCGACCTGCGTTGACGGTGAATATCGCCGTCGAATGAACCATAAGTTGTACCAGCTATTCTCGGACATCGATATTGTTAGACGTATTGAGCTGCAGCGACTACGTTGGCTAGGTCATGTTGTGAGAATGGATGAAGCCCAGCCCAGAAAGCTAATAAAAGCGAACCAGATGATGGTTCACGCAGAAGGGTAAGACCAAGAATAAGTTGGAAAGATCAAGTCGAAGACAACATCGACGAAAATGGTCTTTATAATTGGAAAAATTGCGCAAAATACCGACGCGCCTGGAAATCTTTTCTAAGCTCGGCTTGTGTAACGAAAGTTCTGTCACAAGCCAGCTAAGTAAGTAAGAAATCTCGAGTAATTCAAAATAACACTTCTTATTGTAAACCACTATATAAACTCAAAATCTAATATTCAATCACCACCTTGGTGTGTAATGAACATTACATTAAAATATACGCGTTCATCATACGGCACCCCGGTACTCATTTTGTCCAATTATCCATTGGGTTTGTGGGTGTGAGGAAGAATACCCACAAAACCCAATTTTGTTTTGTCCTCATTAATTCTAATGCAATATCGTTGTTTGTGTTTGTTTGTTTGGAGAGAGAGTGCATTTGTATTTGTGTGTGTGCTTTACCATCTATTGTAATAACCTCTAATTAAAGTTTAATTAAAAATAACCACATGACCTAGTTTCGGAATAGAGAAACAATGGCAAGAGAACACCATCAACAACAACACCAACAACATGAACCACAACAACAAAACGAGATTTGAAAAAGAAGTACCAAGCCAAACACAACTTTTACAACTCCAAACAAAAGATTTGAACTCAAACACACAAAAAAGTGGAAAAAAAGAAATGTGAGAAAAAAACATTCACAAACACTCATATGTTCACAGGCGCACACACACACTCACACAAACACACCCAAATACATGGACAAACATATGTATGACCTGAAAACAAAAACGAAAAAAAGAAATACCTGAAATGTCAACTACAACAGAAGAACATAACTGCAGAAGTGGTAGAAGAAGAACAAGAAGAGGTAAGCAGCAGCAGCAGTGGAAATAGTTCCGGCATATGTTCACATGAGCCTGGGCTATGGGCCATAAAGCAATGTTCGCTCATACCATTGTTTGGCTTACAATGTTCGACACACATTCATATGTACATGCATAGTTTTCATTTTTTTGTTGTTGCTGTTGTTTTTTAACTGGCCCATCATATATGTCCTTGCACCCAGGAATTGTGAATTGTGCCACAAATGTGTCTGACATCATAATGCACCAGCCAGCACCACCACCAGCACCACCACCAGCACCATTTATGCGATATCATCAAAATGTCAAAACGGAAAAAATGAATTTATCAATCGGGGCCATCAAATATTTTCGAAATTGGAAGAATTCGAAAAACAGAACGAACTGCAGCAGCAACAACAACAAAAATGAAATTAATGAAACAAATGTTGGGTAACGATGGCGAAAAAAAATTAAGAGACGATTTGTCACGAGAAGCACACACAATGTGTGGCAATTAGGCAAAATTATATTTTTTTGGGTGATATATTTCCATTGGAAATGAGAGTCGATTACGAAGAACTCCAAACGGAATGGGGATAATCATATATTAGATCAACAACGACCTGAAAACCGTACTGTATCCGGTTTATAGGGAAGTTGGAAGCGGAATAACTCATTTTCTAAATCAAAGATCCGAGGAAAAATAAATTATCTACCATCTATCAAAGTAACGACGCAAACAAGTATAAAGTCCTTAAATTTGACCGGCCCGAAATGTGTATACATTTCATCAGGTTCAAAACCCTTATATAAGGATTATGTAGAAACATTGGCATACATTGTTTATTCTCTTAGAAAACAAAATACTAAAATAAAGACACTTAGGTTGAAAAAAGGGGGAGTGACATTTATAAGGCGAATATGTCAACACATTGACCAAAACCGTCCATGGCCATGACCTTTATATGAAACCTCTGTCAATCTTTTACCAACATCGATTTTTTTATCCTCTGCTGTCAGGAATAGCCTTGATATAGAGATATCTCTCGAAAATAATAAGGCAATTGACATACCTATTTTGAGTCCGGATTTTATTATTTTTCAAAATAAATGTTTTCCGGACGTGAACCCATAATACCAAATTCCAGCCATTTCGATTGAAAAAATAGACCCCAGGCCATCAAAATATATACACATAGTCGCAAATATTTATGGAGACTACGATGGGAAAATGACTATCTTAAATCATTACGTTAAGGCCATAGACCTAGAATAATTTCCACCATCCCAATATCCGAATATCTAGAGCGACGAATTACCCCATTTGTAAATAAGAAATTTTCTGCGAAGAAGTTTTTACGCCCAAAACCCGTACCCCAAAGGTACATTAATAATAGGTATATTAAAAGGGTTTTTTTTTAAACCTTCAAAATATTTCAGGGAATTTTATATCCCACACAACTATGTCGTAAGGCTATAATAGCTTTGTATGGCCCCAAGAGTTTGCAACGCCGCAAAATATTGGTCCTAGACCCACCTTTTGAACGTAGGTTTGGTTCTGACCAAAGAAGACCCCTATGGTTTTTGATGATCGGTTAATATTTACAGGATCTAAAACTTTATTTTTGTCTGTTTTCTGGTTGCTCAAGAGGTCACAATTATGACACGAATTAGGAAATTTCGGACATGGAATGATTTATATATCAATGTTATAGCTAAAACCAGTGAGCGAGCAATATAGTCGGACGGGGCCGACCATACGATACCCTAAACAACTACCAGGGAACTCTAACTTTTTGCGAATTTTATTCCGAGCCTTGGAAATATTTCGTGATATTTCTGGCCCGATTGGAGGTCAATAGCACCTATTCCTTACACTGACATATTTTCCGAATATTCAGTACAGTCCGTCTAATTACTTGTTCATAATCGCTTCACCGTGGGTTGTGTTGTGATGTTCGGTTCATATTGTGGCCTATAGATCGTATAGCACAAACCAATTAAGATTTCGGTCCACTTCATTCCAAAATTATTGTCTGATCATCACCGACAATTATAGACGTTCTCCTTGACCATAACTGGAACCTCATGTAACATTTCAAAGCGATCATCCCTATATTTCCGCCCTCCGGTGTGCCAATGGGTTACTAAATAATATCTGAATACGTAAGCACCTGCAAATATTTAAGTGTAATTACCACATCTGAGAACACACGACAATATAATCAAATTAAAGGCCAACCACTCCTCTTGGATATACTATCAACTTCTAAGGATATACTATCAACTACAGGATACAAATTTTGTCATTTTTCATACAAAAGTCATTTGACCCGCTAAATATTGACCGATATTTATCCATGTAAAAATTCCCGATGTTTGGGGCCATAATTGCGCCCTCTGGAGCAACCAGAAAAACCGACAAAAATTAAGTAATCGGTCAATTTCTTCCCCTAACTATTAACCGATCTTTACCAAAAACAATCTTCATTGGCCAGAACCCATTCTACATGCAAAATTTCTTTAAGATTGGTCCATAACTGTGGCATTTATCATGTTTACAAATTATAATGGACAGACGGACGAACACACATGTCTAGATCGACGCAGCTAATCGAGATATACCTAAAGGTGGGTCCAGAACCAATAAAATCGATTGGATCCCATAAATAACGACTGTATTAAAAACTGCATTGTATATCGTTATCTATCAAGTTTTTTATCTATTTTTATACCATCAGCCTTATGAGTAATGAGGATATATACACTTTGTTGTGGTAAAATATGCCTCATCGAAATATTGGTGTTAGACCCCATGTTTCTTTGGGCCAAATCTGTTAGAGTCAATTTACACATGTCCGTCTGCTTGTCTGACTGGGGCGCACGATGACACTCGAAGAGAGTAAGTTCGAAGATGGGGAATATCGATCCACTACTTCTAGTACCTTCCGCACGAGCTATTACTGAAAATTAATTTTATAATATCAATGGAACGGACTATACGATTTCAACCAAACTTTACACAACCATATATTTTTACCAAACCTATATATTGTTATAAGATGGGACTTATTGGCGCATTTCTTCTGGTACCTCCCCCACAAAAGATCAATATATTCAATTTTTATAAATCGAATATTAATCGACTGGAGTGTTCGATTTGACCAAAACTTTTCACATCTTAATATTTTTACCAAACAGAGATACGAATATGGGACCCATCGGTCCACGCCTTATGGTACCATCCCCACAATAGATCAATATTTTGAAAAAATTGTATAGAATGTCCGATTTGATGCATATAATGCACTTCGTAATATTTTCTTCAAACATAATTCATGTTGGAAGATGGGTCTCACAGTCCACTTCTTTTATTACAAACCCCATTATATCCAATTGATTTTTTTTACAAAAAAAAAATAGTCTCCCTACAGTCGAGAAAACCGCCATTTACCTTAATTTGTATTCGAAAGCCCACACGATATACATATACATACATACATGATTAGTGAGGAATCGCGTAAACCATCGATTTGTTTTTATACAAAATGTCTTCGCAAATATATACGCTACAGAATACAAATTTTGTCATTTTTCATGCAAAAGTCAGGGTCCATTTGACCCGCTAAATATTAACACGTTGACGGACAGTAGAAACAAGTGAAATTCGAAAACATGACACTAGGCTTCTACTTGTACGCTGGTAAATTCACATTTGTGCTGCTACAGCCGTCATGTCACATAGTGAACTTGAACTTGACGGCTATAGACGCAACTGTCCGTCAAAGTGGTAACCGATCTTTATCCATGTAAAAATTCCCGATGTTTGGGGCCATAATTGCGGTATTTTTGAGCAACCAGAAAAACCGACAAAAATTAAGTAATCGGTCAATTTCTTCCCCTAAATATTGACCGATCTTTACCAAAAACAATAGAGGTCTTCATTGGCCAGAACCCACCCTACATGGAAAATTTCTTTGGGTCTAGCACCAATAAAATCGATTGGATTCCATAAATAACGGCTGTATCAAAAACTGCATTGTATATCGTTATCTATCAAGTTTTTTATCTATTTGTATACCCTCAGCCTTATGAGTAATGAGGATATATACACTTTGTTGTGGTAAAATATGCCTCATCGAAATATTGGTGTTAGACCCCATGTTTCTTTGGGCCAAATCCGTTTCACACAATTTAGAGTCAATTGGCTGGGGTGCACGATGACACTCGAAGGGAGTAAGTTCGAAGGTGGGGAATATCGATCCACTACTTCTAGTACCTTCCGCAGAAGCTATTACTGAAAAATATTTTTTTAATATCAATGGAACGGACTATACGATTTCAACCAAACTTTACACAACCATATATTTTTACCAAACCTATATATTGTTATCAGATGGGACTTATTGGCGCATTTCTTCTGGTACCTCCCCCACAAAAGATCAATATATTCAATTTTTATAAATCGAATATTAATCGACTGGAATGTTCGATTTGACCAAAACTTTTCACATCTTAATATTTTTACCAAACAGAGATCCGAATATGGGACCCATCGGTCCATACCTTATGGCACCATCCCAACAATGGATCAAAAAAATTGTATAGAATGTCCGATTTGATGCATATAATGCACTTCGTAATATTTTCTTCAAACATAATTCAAGTTGGAAGATGGGAAATGGGTCCCACAATCCACTCTTTCTAGTACAAACTCCATCATATCCAGTTTTTTACAAAAAAAAGACAAATTTAGTCTCCCTACAGTCGAGAGAACCGCCATTTACCCTAATTTGTCTTCGAAAGCCCACACGATATACATACACATACATACATGATTAGTGCGAAATCGCGTAAACCACCGATTTGTTTTTATGCAAAATGTCTTCGCACCCTACACACCGATGTTGGGGGGGTACAATACGTTTGTACAGCTCCAATAGTTTGTGACGCTACGAAATATTAGTCCTACGTTACTCCTTTAATATACTAAATCTGGTAGCTAACCTGTCATAATAATTTGTAATAGCCACAGTTTTTGACCAATCGTCACGAAATTTGGCATGTATATTCTGCCTTAGGCCTACTATATCGGTAATGTAGTGTCACAATTATGATGCAAAATTTAAAGTGAAAATCTATAATGACCTATATTTCACTTCGGGAAGGAATAATTTGGAAAAGCTGACAGTGTTTGAAACTGGAATGGTAGACTTATAATAATTTGTCAGATAAAACTATGTAAGAAGATGTGGGTGATATACTGAAATCTGTAAATAGGTCTACATATTCATATATGATTTAATATTACCGTCATCACACAAGGTGCTGCAAATTCCGCTAAATGTTCCCCAGACTCGGAATTTAGCACAGCAGAAAGTTAAAATTTAGTGGTAGTTATGTAGGGTATCATATGGTCGACCTAATGCTGATTTTTTTATAATTTTTTATTCGATTATGTCGCATATTTATTTTTCAAGGTTTTATATTTTATTCATTGTGATGTGTATAAAGGATATTTAAAATCTCCTGTATTGTCCTTTATTGTTATTCTTTATTTTTCAATACCTTAGGGACTGTGGGTTATTTTTATTATTACTTTTTTTCTTAAAAATTTATACAATAGAGTTTACCTGAGCTTATTATACCTTATCCTACATTGTATTATCCTAACGAGATTTCGTTAACTTCCCTGCTGCATTTTCTTCAAAACTTTCTTTCTGCAAACACGTTTAACAAATCAGCATCCATGCAATATATTTGAGAGCACACACACACGACTAATTTTTCGAAACTTCAGTATCAATATTTGGCAAAAAGAAATGAAAGCCAAAGCATGACATCAACATCTAACCATAATCAAATCATTCTTAGCCTATAAGTGGAGTATATTTCATTTTTCTTCTTTTGCCAACAGCCATCTCTTGTGTTCCTCCAAAAGTTCCACATTAGTTCCATCGTCTTTGCTGCTGCATATATGCATGTCTTAAGAGTTCGGAATGGTTAAATATCTACGGGTTATTTGCCAAAAAGTTTTCTATCCATTGCAGCATACTAATGAATATTGAACGTGTACGAGGTACGAAGGGGGGATAAAGAAATTAGGTGGCGGTGAGCACACTGAAGAGAAAATTAATGACTTCACTTCATCCAGAAATAAGTCAAAACATCAAAAAGGTCGACCGGACCGAATTTTTTATGATTTCCACCATTAGGTGGACATTTAAAATAACCATAATATATCGGAACTTTTATTTTAGGCGTTACCAAACTACAGACACTCCGGTTGAAAAAGAGAACCAAAACTTTGAACACAGTGAAAATTTATGTGTGACCTCTGTAGAAATATGGACGTATCTTCAAAATGTGGTGTAACCCCCAAGGACCTATAATGAGACCGAATTTTTATATGGCGCTATACCTTAGACCTTAGCATGAAGCTAGAAGCGTATAGAACATGATACAATTTAAATTTAAACGGACGGAAATGAGTTAGAGTATAAAATAAAAAACACCTTGGTTGGAAAAATGTCTGAAATCCTCAACAACTTGATTCTGAATTTTTAATCCACCCTCGTATATCAATGTCTATAGAAAATGCCTATTCTTGCTATTCTCTATTGGATTGCATTCATCGATGCATGCCATTGCTACTGCTACGAATTCTGTACTTCTATATACTGGCTGTTGGGTTATTCAGCTGATTTGTTGGCCACTCTAATACATTGTAGCCTCCTCGATATGTGACATACATTATTGATTGCATTTCATTCCATTTTTGTTGGCAATCGACATTCATGCATGTCCCTGGATATTTTGTTGTCGTTGTTTTTGTTGCTGTTTTTTTTATTGTGTGTTCTTTCCGGGCAACTATACGTTTCCGGCATATGTTTAACTCTGGGGATATCTGTTGGAATTTTTAAAAATTCTTTTCTATGGCATAATAAATATTTTTATAGTTTCAAATATAACAATTATTGTCCAAACTTTTGTTGGGGAGAATTTAAGAATAATTCCGTAGTTTAAAACTAAAATAAACAAAAACTAGTTCAATGTTAATCATTTATAGAGGAGGTACCAGAAGGAGTGAGCCGATAGGCTCCAGTTTTAAACGTAATCTGGGAGTGGCACCACAATAAGATAGATTCGAAGCTATCGCAATCTGTCACTTCAGTCGAAAATACGGATAGGCCTTTCAAACCCCTTAAGATCGGACAAAAACATTATATGAATGCTACGTCAAAATATAGACATATCTTGAAAATAGTAAGTCATTGAATATAAAAACCTTTGTATATCTACCTAAGATATTCTGCCTAAAAAATTCGGTCCTCTTTATAGAAGACATTATATGGTGTATGGTGATCTGTTTATGACAGATCAGAGCGACGTCCACTATTCACTAAGAAAAATTATGTGGGAGAATCCCTATCTTTGGAATAACTTCTTCCCTTCACATGTTTATAAGAAATCAATAGGAAGTCTGGTGTACCTACGGATCAACTGAGAAGAAGAATTGCTAGAAGGTTTTTAGATTACCTTGAAAACAAATTCTCAGTAAGAAGTCTGTTAAACGTCCTTTGTCTATAAAAAATATTTTATCTGAGGAAGACCTTTACAATGTCTCCTATACATAGACGATTTGTATAAGTTGATTTGTCTTAGGAAATCGGAAGAAGACGTATATATAGAAAGCATGTAGAACATATTTGCCTACTGTATTCTACTATAGACAGTAGTTATAAGAATGATATTTGTATATAAAATACCTCTTTTTATACCCTCAGCCTTATGGTTTAGCTACGGCAAAAATGTGTCTCATCAAAATATTGGTTTAAGGCTCCATGTTCTTTGGACCGAATCCGTTTCAGACAATTTGGAGTCGATTTACAAATGTCCGTCCGTATGTCTGGTCGGCTTGTGCACACGATAACTCTCAAAGGGAATAACCGATTTCACTCAAACCTTGCACATCATAATATTTCTTCCAAATTTCTTCCAAGATGGGCGATATCGGCCCCCACCCCCACAAAATTGTCAAAATTGTGCAAAAAAAATAATTGTTAATGTTTTGTGAAAGGACTATCCGATTTGAACCAAACTTTGTACAACCTTTTATCTTTAACATGCCTAGATCAAGCCTGAATATGGGATCCATTCGTCCGTTCCTTTTGGTACCTCCCCCAAAAATGGCAAACATTTTCAATATTTATACATACAGTATCAGGCGTATGGAATGTCCGATTTGAACCAGACATTGTACAGCCTATTTGTTTACCAACTTTAGATCAATTCCCAAGATGGGACCCGTTGGTTCACACCTTCTGGTACCTCCCACACAAAGGGTCACATTTTTTAATGGAATGTCCGATTTGAACCAAACCTTACACAACTTATACTCTTTACCAAGGCTAGATCAAGTCCGAAGATGGAACTCATTGGACCACTGCTTCTGCTACCTTCCCCACAAATGATTAACATTTCAATGTTTATATTAGGTTGGTGCGTATGAAATGTCGGATTCTTAAGTGATTGTATAAAACTGCATAACCTTCTTCAAATCAAACGAGATTTTTAAAGCTTAGATGCCTGTCTTAAAAAATGTTGATCTTTAGAATTAATAAACTCCTGTATCGATTTTTTTAGACTTAAAACCCAGCTATAATGTTTGAAAAAATGAATAGGTCGGCGAGAGATCCGGTGAATATGGTGAATGCTGCAAAACTTCAAATTCCAGTTCGTTCAGTTTCGCAATTGTTTTTGGCGATGTATGCGGCCGAGCGTTGTCATGGAGCAGTAGCGGGCCATGCCGATTCACAAGCGATGGTCGTACAATTTTTAACTTATCGTGCATCTCATCAATGTAATGGCAATACTTTCATCCTGATAACAAGTTCCCTCGTGGATACGGCTGGATCCGCTTCCACTAGAGCCTTCAGGCCATCATTCTTCACAGACGTTCTGGGTCTTCCGTGCAGCTCATTTTGCAGTGAAAAATCGCCAGTCCGAAATTTTCGAACCAACGTTGCACTTCTCGATCGTTAACCGTATTCTCCCTAAACTCTTGGTTTATGTTGCGAGCAGCTTTTCCAGCTCTATTACCAAGTTTGTACTCATATAAGAAAATTACGCGAATGTCGGCAGAATTCATATCGGCAATAAACTCAAAAGAAATAACAAAAGGGAAGACCTTCGAGAAACGCTATTTTGCTGAAATGAGTCTCTGGCAATGGACAATACGACTATGAATGAGGTTATGCCAATGATAAAAGTATAACGAAAACAGGGAGACAAACGTCCGCATGTAAAGAGAATGCGCCATTTCATACGCACCAATCTAATAGATTCAATATTAGGGAACCAATTATATTTACCTAGGCTAAATCAAGTCCGTTGGTACACTCTTTCTGATAACTCCTCCACAAAGGTTCCGAAACCTCTTTGATAAAAACATATACCTTATATAAAGCGAATAATAAAACCTGCGTATAATTTCGAAAACCTCCGCAAACTATAGGATGTCTCTGCAGGGTTTATGTACATAAAAGGCCTATACTAGACATTCGGTAATTGAACTATAAAAAGATTTGAAGAAGTTGATTTTTCGATACTCATAAAATGTCTTTCGACCTTTGAATGACCTATACATTTAAAAGGCGTGGGGAAGAGTATATATAAGATCTTATGCCGATTAAGGGCTCTTGGATATACAGAGGATATCCTGTCCCTCGTATAATTCTAAAATTCCTTCAGTCTACAGTATATAAAATCTATAGTAGAAATTCTGAAGGGTCTGTCTACTAAAGAACTTCGGACGGAATTTATCTGTTTATATAAGACCAGAAGTTCTGTATACGTTCCAAAAGTCTTGTAGGTATCGTTTCTGGGTGCTACCCACGTTAATAATTTTTGGTAGGGAGATTTTCTTCGCAATCCAAAATATTAAATTAAAGTCAATTCGGTTGCGAAACGTGTTCTCGAGTGCTACCCTCAAAAGTGGACGAATATTGACAATTTTAGTAGGAATAGGGAGAACTGAAAATATCAAATTACAAACGTTCCCAAATTCTTCAAAATATCGAATATTTGGGGGTTTCGTTATAAGGGCTACCCTAAAATGGGCCGATATAGCAATATTTGTCAATACAAAACATGCTAAAGTATGTAAGGAGTCAAAGGCCACATACATACAAAACGTAACCCATCATAGCAACGACCTCGCATGACGTCCCCATGAGTACTAGTAACGAGGCATTTGCTCGCGTCAGCTACTCTATCATATAATTCTCATTTACGTTGTGACTTCGCAAACTGAAGTATTTCACTTTCATCTACTGAGGAAGGCTTGACATTGCATAGGCTTGCTATTTTGTGTTGTAAATGTTCATTGCACTTACGATCATTCGCAATTCTTTTGGGTGGCTACTCATTGTGGCTGCTACATAAATACATCCACACAGAGACTTCGGTTTACTGTTCCACACATAGGCTTCGGCTTACTGTTCCACACAGAGGCTTTGGCTTACTGTTCAACACAGAGACTTCGGTTTACTGTTCCACACAGAGACTTCGGTCTACTGTTCCACACAGAGGCATATAAAGCCATCCGAAATCGGTTATTTGTATCGCATATTTATATATAAACACACTAGTTTTAAAATCAATAAACATCAGATTTTAACCCCAATAAATCAATAAGTTTTATTATTGATTTATTGTTTTATTATAGTTTTATTATAGTTTTATTATTGATTAACGTGGTTTTCTCGTCAGTCGACGAGAAAACCACGTTACAAGTAGTAATGAAATTCTGCATTCTAAATCGAATTTCGGATTTGATCTCTAAGCGTGAATAAAATTAGACGGGACACCTATATAGAGGTTATATAAAAACAGACCTATATTGAAATTTCCTTCAGGATACCATTTGTATTTTGTTTTTGCAAAATAGTCTGGCTGAATCCCAGTTTGTTGTTTTTAGAAAAAACAACTATTTATTACTGGGGAATATATGGCATTGTTTGCCGAGGGATATGGCAGAGAAGACTATAGTTCATCAGTTCCCTTAGTTTTTTGTTGGGATATTCTCCCCAGATGGTATGGAATTGTTTGTAAATGCCTTGTTAACCTTCAAGTGAAACACCAGCTAAATTCTCATGCAGTTTATGTCGTTGGTCAGCTAAGTACTTCGCTTTGTTACAAGAGACATTTGGGTTTGAAAGGTTTTTTGTATAGAAGCAATAGCTTCTGGGGAGAATATCCCAACAAAAAACTAAGGGAACTGATGAGGATCAGTGGCGAGATCCGAAACTATAGTCTTCCCTGCCTTACCCCTCGACAAACAATGCCATACATTCCCCACTAATAGATAGTTGTTTTTTTTTCTAAAAACAACAAACTGGGATTCAGCCTGACTATTTTGCAAAAACAAAATTTGAAATTCCTAAAAATATTTTTAATGAAGTACGTAAAATATTTCTTTTTTAACTTCCAACTATTTTCTAATTAAGCAAAGAACAAAGTTCTCCGTTACTAATTTCGTATATTTTTAATATTTGAGAGAAACACTTCTTCATATATCCTCATCCTCTATTCCTTTCCACTTATTATTACCTAATAATAATAATAGATATTAGAAAAACAAATTCACAACAACAACAGCACTTAAGTTAAATTAAAAAAAATAACCCCCTTACCCTCCCACTTTTCTTGTAATTACTACTCACTTTGTAAATGTTGTTGTTGTTGGCAATGATGGTGGTATTGCTGATATTCTTGTTGCCCGCAGTGTTGTTGCTGTTGATAGTGTTGATGCTGCTGCTGTTGTTGTTGTGGTTGTAGATGGTGATATAGTTGTTGCAGTTGCCCTTGTTGCACATTAGCCATGTTTTATTTATGTATTACATGATTAGTGTCTGCAGTTTTTTTCTTTTCCATCACTCACACACACACAAACAGACACGGAGTGATAAAGTGAGAAAATAATGAAAGAAAATCAAAAAACCACTTCACTTTTTTTCGTTTCGTTCCGTTCCGTTCTTTTCTTCTTCCTTGAATCCAATTTTGTTTTTACAGTTCGAAATTAGTTTTTGCTTTTGCCCATCATTAATTTATTAGTTTGCAACGATAAATTGAAAGTTCTTCAGATGAGAGAGTGAGAGGGAATTATAAATTTATAATCCTTTGTCATTGATTGTGAGAAGTGTTCACAGGAGCTGAAATGATAAGAAAAAATGGAATGAAGACAAATTAGTAGTTTTTCTTAAGAGGTGAGCAATTAAAATGAAATGAAATTATTTTTTTAATGTGAAGTATATGCTTTGAAGTAGGTCTTGCCATCAATATTGAGTCGAACAGAAAAAAAAATTATCTGTAGAATAACTGCAGAATTTCTTGATGTATATGGGGGACCTGAGGAAAGTGTTATTGTTATTGAAGGGCTTTGAAAAATCTTTACTATAGTGAATAGCCGTAGAAAGAATTCGTTTCGCATAGTAATCTCTGAATATTTTTGGTGAATAAATACTTGTAAATAGTCGTACGCCTTTAATACCTGTGAAAATTTAGCGTGCATCCGTCCGACAACATATCTTCAATAAGATACTATCATCAAAGGATAATGTGTGAAACGACGCACTATGTCGCGAGTTCATATAAACAGCGGCCAAAAATAGAAGGAGTTATCGTAAGTTAATGCAATTTGGTACATGTGCTTATTATTGGCCTAAAGAGCAACTGACAAAAAATTGGATAGATCGGACCAAGATTTGGTATACCTCCCATATAATGGGTCTTGAGAATGTCACCCTTTTTGGCCTATAAAATCTTTAATATTCAAACAAATTCAATGAAAATTGGCAATTTACATTTAATTAGGCCTCTAAAGCAACTGACCAAAAACTGGGTAGATCGGACCAAGATTTGATATACCTCCCATACAAAGGGTCTTGAAAATTTTACTATTTTGGGCTATATAATCTTTAATATTCAACCAAATTCAATGAAAATTGGCAATTTACATTTACTTATGCCTATAAAGCAACGGACCAACAACTGGGTAGATTGTACCAAGATTTGATATACCTCCCATACAGGGGTCTTGAAAAATCCGCTTTTTGGACCTATAATTTGTTTATATTCATACAAATTCCATGAAAATTTTCATGTCTTCGTCCAAATTACATCAAATTTGGGCGAAGACAGTAATATAATATAACTTTCTGTACTATAAAATTGTTATATGAAGCTAAATTAAGTAGTAGTAGTAGTTTTTTTTTATTTTTATTATAATATAATAAATATTTGATATCCTTTAGTAACTAATAAATTACTTTTGTATCATTCAAAAAAAAAAAAAAAAATAAATAAATAAAACCCACATCACAGATATATATAAAATATTGTCTTCCCAAATGTACGATTTAGTACCATCCACGTTATAATCTCGGGTCTTTACTTTATGGCTGTTTAATGATATTACAAGGTCGAATTGTAATATAAAATACTAAATAAAATCCTTATATAACTCCGCTTTAACAAAAGTTCGGGCTGCTACTAATTATTTGTTGGCATGACTTGTTAGCATCTTGTAGCCCAAAATTCGCTCAAAAGGTATTGTACTGCACTTTGCATATCCCATGCCATGAACTAATATTTTTCTGTATGAACTTTCCACAAAGGTAATTCATGTGCGACCTCTAAATTGAGATTATATGTTTATGTCTCAAATGATCTGATAAATAAGTATAATCTTCAAACTGACTGAAAATTTATTTAAAAACTATATTTTAAAACCAATTCTCTCATATCTCCGCTTCGAATAACGTTTTTACCACTTAATTGCATATTTTATGTAAAATATTGTATTATTACTATATTCTGAATACATCTTCTCCTTCCTATTTGACCCTCAATAACTTATTTAATTGTATACATAACATATTTGACCATTCGCTTTTAACCATTTCGTGAATATGTCATATTTTTTGATAAGGTGGTCACCAAAAAAAGTTAAATAACTCTTAGGACCGCAGGATTCCGCAGCTAATTCTTTTTATTCATTAAATAACACACTTTTCACCACTCAAATAAAAAAAATTAGAGCTAAACTTTTTTAAAAATTTTTTTTCTGCTCCACTAATTTCAAAATTTGTTTTAAAAATTTGATGAACTAAGTACTACAAATGTGGACGACTGTATACACCATATGATATCTATATACATACAAACTAAAGCGAATCGTAGTTTTTACATCCTCAGCAACCAAAATAAACACGTTTATAATAACCGTTAATTTTAATATTCAAATATTTGAGCATCAGAAAAACACACCTATTTTTCGAAAATATGGCAAAAAATCAGTTTATAAATAGCTATCAGATTTGAACCTTTGTAGAGACAAAACTACTCGACATATCGATATAAAATTTCATATTTATTCTAATTGGAGTGTTTTCTATCAATCCTCATCAAAAAAATTGTTCTCCGTCGTACTTGGTTTTGACCATTTTTGGCCGCGGTCGTGACACTGTGCGACGGGTCTCCAGATATTTTGTATATAGAAGATACTAGATGGTATTTTATCTACGGAAGGGGATTGTTACTCCATATTAACAGAAGACGAACAGGAAGAAAGTCGTAGAGGGCCAGTCAATAGAAGACTTGTGGAATGTCGATATAATATATAGAAAAATTGTTTGTCTACACATGATTTTTAAATATTTTTTGAAGAACTGCTATTTGAGAACAACAACTGTCTCTAGAAGATATTATGCATATTAAAAATCTCTAGGTGATCTTCTACCTGTATAAGACCTATACAAGGCATCATTTCTATAAATGATCTGGTGATTTTTTATGTAGAATGTCCTAAATATAAAGATAATCTCTAGAAGTGCTTCTGACTTTGCGAGACATTTAGAAGGTCCTCTGTTTATTTATCTATAGACTAGTTGTAGTAAGACTATAAATACATGTCGGAGATCTTCCTGATAAAAGAAAAAAGAAATCCATTATTTTCGAAAATGTCGATAAATGACCGAAGTTTACATGTTAGCAGTCGTAACATCGCCCAGGAGCTAATATCGACCATAAAACTGGTTTAAGGCATTTGCACAAAGCTGTATTCAAAAACAAGCTCGATGTTTGGGTGCCACATCAATTAACAGAAAAATAGGATGGATCGAATTTCCATCTGCGAAGCCTAGGCCAAACGGAAATGAGATGGACCTATTTCTTAAACGGATGGTGACTGGAGATCAAAAATGGATTACGTACGATAACACTGTGCGAAAACCATCGTGGTCAAAGAGCGGTGAAGCACCTAAAACGGTGAAGAAACCAGGACTAACGGCCAGGAAGGTACATTTGGTAAGACTGAAAGGGGAATATTTATTATTCCATATGGCCAAACGCTAAATTATGATCTCTACAGACAACAACTGGACCGTTTGAAGATAGCAATTGAACATAATTGGCCAACAGGAAAGGTGTCGTGTTCCACCAGGACAACGCTGGGCCACACACATCTACAGTAACTCGCCAGAAACTTTGGGAGCTTGGTTGGGAAGTTTTAATGCATCCGCCATACAGAGCGGACTTGGCACCAAGCGATTATCTTTTGCTTGCATTGCAAAAATGTGTTAATGATAAAAAATTGGTATCTATGGAGTATTGTGAAAATCGACTGGTAGAGTTTTTTGCAGGATTTCTGTGAGAGAGGCATAGAAAAAATTAAATCATAGAACAAAACGGAGCATATTTGGACATTCCGAAGCATATTAAATACAGTTATATAGTTCATACAAAAATAATGCATCTCTTTTTCCCAACTTTTGTGGGGGAGGTACTGGAAGGTACCAATTAGTCCCAATATTCCAACTTTATCTAGGCTTGATAAAGATAATAGCTTGTAAAAAGTTTGATTTAAATCGGATAGTCCGTTAATAAATCTTGAAAATTAATAAATATTGAAAATGTTGACCATTTGTGGGGTATATTGGATTTATAAATATTGAAAATGTCGATTATTTATTGGGGAGGTACCAGAAGGTGTGGACCAATGGGTCCCATTTTCTGCCTAGGATTGGTAAAGATAATAGGCTGTGCATAGTTTGGTTCAAATCGGTCATTCCATTCGACTGATATTGTATTTATAAATATTGAAAATGTTGACCATTTGTGAGGGATGTACCAGAAGGAGTGAACCAACTTGATCTAGTCTTGGTTAAGATAATAAGTTGTACAAAGTTTGGTTCAAATCGGATAGTCCGTTCGCATGATATTATAAAATAAATTTTTTGTAAACTTTTGGTCATTTTGTATGGGAGGTACCAGAAGTAGTAGACCAATATTCCCCATCTTCGAAATTGAACTATGTTTGGAAGAAATAATAAGATGTGTAAAGTTTCCATGAATCGGATTTGGTCCAATATGCCAATATTTCGATGAGACATATTTTCACCATATCAAAGTGCATAGACCCTCATTAGCTATAAGAATGAGGGTATAAAAATTCTGATTCTGTAACAGCCACGTATTGTGTTTTTAAGAGGAGATTATGGTTTACATAATAGTCCAAAAATTTTCATTATTCATTAGAAGAGAGGCCATTACATACAGATTTGTGTTTTACTTCTTTGAAAGCGACGATGAAACGATTCTGGGCTTTATGGTCATATGATAACCGAATGTTTTTTTGCCTGCTACGGCGACGAATAATACAGCTTAGAGAATATGTGATTTCAACCAGACAGTGCTGCATACCACACAACTTGAGCGAATATGGCTTTATTGGAAGAGAAATTTCCTGGTCGCAGAATTTCTCGTCAAATGACCACCAAGACCATGCGATATTACACCACTACGCAAAAGAATCAATTCTTTGGAACAGTTCGCATGGAAGTTACTAAAACGATATAGTGTTTCATACATAATGTCAACGTATTTTACATGTGTTTATACCCTACTTTGTTGTCAGGGTATAATAGCTTTGTGCAGCCCCAAGAGTTTGTAACGCCGCGAAATATTGGTCCCACCTTCGATCTAGGTATGTGTGTCCGTCCGTCTGTCAATCATAATTTTTAAACACGATACAGGCCACATGTAGGATCAAATGAAGACCCTATTGTTTTTGGTAAAGATCGGTTAATATTTAGGGGATGAAATGAACCAAAAACTTTATTTTTGTCGGATTTTCTGGTCGCTCCACATGCCGCAATTATGGCCCAAACATCGCCAATTTTTGCATGAAGAATAGGATCGAGCCAAAGAATAAGCCTGCCTGTTTCGGTAAAGATCGTTCAATATTTAGCGAGTCAAATGGACCCCTACTTTTGTGTGGAAAATTACAAAATTTGTATTTTATAGCGTATATATTTACCGCTGAAGGACATAGACCCGAGAAGTTGATATTATATTCAAGAGGAGAGTGGTTGGCCTTTAAATTGATACCAATTATATTGTGGTATGTACTCGGATTTGGGAGATACACTTAAATATTTATAGGTGCTTACGTATTCATATATTATTTGGTACCCCATAAGCTGCAGTTAGGGTCAAGGACAACACCTATAATATTCGGCTAAGATCAGATAATAATTTTTAAAAGTACTGGACCTGAAACTTATTTATTTATTTCTTTTTTTTTTTTTTGTCGAAGGAAATCTGGACAAGTAAATTGAAGGGCTGTACAAAATATTAGTAATATTCGGAAAATATGTCAGTGTAAGGAAGGGGTGCTGTTGATCTCTAATCGGTCAAAAGGGTGCAAATATCACGAAATATTGCTCAGGCTCAAAATAAACATCCGTAGAAAGTTAAAATTCCGTGGTAGTTGTGTAGGGTATCGTATGGTCGGCCCCGTCCGACTATACTGCTCCGTTTTTTTTTTTTTTTTTTGTATATGGTATAAAACAGTTATGGTCGATTTTTAGGTCCAGGGCGATGTTACGGCATGCCGGTAAACTTCGAACATTTCTCCGATTTTATAGACATTTTCGACTGTGCGACGGGCGTCTTTAACATCAAAAATTCCTGAACGGAATGTACGGAACCAAAATTGCACATAATTGATTGTTACAGTATCGGAACCCCAAACACCATTCACAATTTTAGCCGTTTGGCTTGCATTTTCGCCTTTGTCAAAGAAAAACTGTAAAATGTACCGAATTTTCTCTTTGTTAACATCCATTTTTAACACCCAGTAACTCATAACGGAATGTACCAAACAAAAAACAGCAACATATTTTTTTTTATTTTAACTGCGAAATGTAACCTTTCCATCGTTTAGTCGAGATATGACTAAAAGGTGGTTCTAGGACCAATATTTCGCGGCGTTACAAACTGCACAAAGCTATTATTCCCTGACAACATAGTTGTGTAGGGTATGAATTCCACACTGTATGTAACACTTTCAGTGTTCTTTGAAGGACTTATGAAAAAATATAAGTCCACAAATTTGGCACAACATGGGCTTCCAATCACATAAGAATTTTCCTATGACATTTTAAATGATAATTCTAAATTATGGTGGAACTGCAGGATGACGCAAAAGCGGTTCTCAAAACTCAAGCTTCCATGCAACTCAAAATCGTATTTAATTATAACGGCATTATATTTAGCAACATATCTGTTAAAGCGAAGGTATCGAAATGTCTTGAAAAGAGTTCTCGGAGAAGAGTTTGGTCCCTAGATAATCATTCGACTGTTCCTGGGAAGTATCGGCCGGATTTACAATTTTACAAAATGTTAATACTCTGTGGGGGCGGAGTACCTGAATGAGTGGACCGACGAATATCATCTTCGAATTTTATTGTGCAAAGTTCGGATGAACTCGAAAGGAGTATTCGATTATAACTTACTTTCAACAAGATGTGGAGGATGTTCCCCATCTTCTAAATTGGTTTTGTTTTGATGACATTTTACGATGTGAGATGTTTGGGTGAAATCTGTTATTCTCTTCGAGAGGTATCAACGCATCAGCAAGGCACACAAAAAGACGGTCATTTGTATATAGACGGATCAAAGAGGTTTGGCACAGAATCTTAGGGTATTAAAGCTATTGTATCGATTAGGCGAATTTTTGTCAATACAAAGTGGATATGGACTCATTAGCCTCAAGGCTGGGGGACGTAAATGCTATAGCATTCAAATTTTAAGGTAATTTTGCCTTAAACCGCGGCGGGCAATGTTATAAAAAAACAACAAACTGGAATTCAGCCTCACAATTTTGCAAAAACAAAAATACAAATGGTATCCCCCACCAACACTACTGCAGGTAATTTTTTATTAATATTTTTTCAATTCATACTCATTCGATATGATTTCGAATATTGCGATAATTTTCTAAAACTATTGCTTATCTATTTTTTCAGCTCTTCTTTGCGTCCGCGAACGTATTAATTGCTCTGGATTAAATTTACATTTATTTTATCGGTATTTTATCGGACGGAGAGGGATTTTAGTTTTTTGAAAATTAGTTTTGATTTGCTATTATGTAGAATATGTGCTATCTGGGGTTTTTAATCAAAAGTCAGATAATAAGCTTATCCATACCAATTAAAATTTTTTTTGCAATAAATATGTATATAAAAACAAGAAATTTTCATAACAATTTTTGATTTCCATACACAAACACACGCGGAGATATCATTGAGTTAATGGTAATTTAGGTTAGATTTAATTGCTCGAAAATATACCCAATGGCTAGTTTATTTTGTTAACAAACACAAGTTCACACATATACACACACGCATATACAAACATATCATTGTCATCTCTACTAATATATACTTGTGGTTATTTGTTCATCATCATATGCCACAGGGCTGGGACAGTTTTTTTCTCTCCCGAAACGAACTAATGTTTGTTTGTGTGTATTCATGTTGATGATTAAAAACTTTTTGAATAAATGCTACTGTTTGTTGTTGTTTTTGTTATTGTTATTATGACGATAGTGACGACTATGATGTTGCTGCTACTGTTGCCGATGATGATTTTAATGATATTTATAGGGATTTTATTATTCATGTCATGTCTTTGGCTTGTTTATTAGTTTCTTCCCGGCTGCGGACTTTGCCACTGTAGTTGTTTTTGTTGTTGGTTACTGCAGCTGTCATTGATTTTTACTGTTGCCTTTGTAGTAGTAGCAGTAGTTATTGTTATCCCATACTTTATATCTATTGCCTTCTATATATGTATGTGCATGTGTGAGATTTTTGCTGTTAATGTATTTTCTGTGAGTACCTCTATATTTGTTCTTGTATTTGTGTGTGTTGTATGTATGTGTGCGACTGGGTTTTTGCTGCATGATTATGAGTATATTATTACCTATTATAAGTGGCATTTTGTTTTGTAGGGGATATATGTATGCACATATTTATATATTTATTTATACTTGTGAATAAATATGATTAGAATGATGCTGATAATATTATCGACATCATATATTCTGTCGATTCGAGAAAAGGGATTTCTGCCGCATATCACAAATCGATTAAAAACGATTTAATGATCGAAATAACAATGAAGGCAAGAATGAGCAAGCAAGTTAATATATATTTTGATTTTTTGTTTGTTTGTTTGTTTACTCAAATTAGATATTTGAGACAAACATACATACATGTATTTGATATATAAAATCTGATGAAGAGAGATAGACAGGTTATCAAAATTTCGACTACTACTGGCAGAAGAACACATCATTCATATAAAGATGGGCTAAATGACCTGTTTAAATCTTTCATATCTTATGTAGACCATTTCTGTTCTCTATAGCAGACATAAAAGGATACATTTTATAATGCAGAAACCAGTAAGGAAAGCAGTAAAGTCGGACTGGGCCGACTATATGATACCCTTCACCACTTTGGGTATGTTGTACATATGAATCCTCACAATTGCATGTCACTGTTACTCGAAGGAACATGCTCATGTTCCTTCGGCAACATATGATAAAATTAATTTCATTCGGGCGGATGGGACAAATTTATGGAAAACAATTTATAGCAAAATTGATACACACCATTCAGTACGCCCCACTGTTAAAACTGTAATTTCAATCAGACACCCGTTCGAAATACATATGGAAGCTATGGCTGCATCTGGACCAATTTCAACGATACGCAATAACGTCATTCAATTCTCAATTTGATACAAAATTGAGCAAAATTTCGTGTTAATCGAACAAACATTAGGAGTTTGGTGCACCATTTATGTAAAATCGGAATACATATCCATATGTTGGACCCATATCGAAATCTGAACCGATTTTTCCGAAACATCATTCCATACTCAATTCTAGAATGATTCTAGACTCAATTCATTACTCTATGCCACATTTCGTGCAAATCGAAGGATATGTAGGGACTTTGGTGTACCATTTACATAAAATCGAACGAAAAAATATATGGGAGCTATATCTAAATCTGAACCGATTTTCCCGAAACTTAACACAAATCACTATAGACTGCTTTAAGTACGCTATGCCAAATTTCGTGCCAACCCAAGGATATACAGGGACTTTGGAACACTTACATAAAATCGAACGAAAATATATATGGGAGCTACATCTAAATTTGAACCGATTTTACCGAAACTTACCACTACTCATCATTTCAGACTTAATTCAGTACGCTATACCAAATTTCATGCAAATCGAATGATATATAGGGACATTGGTGCAACATTTATATAAAATCGGACGATAACATATATGGGAGCTATACAGAGAGACGGATATGCATACATCGACTCAGAAAGTGATTCTATGCATATTCTCAAAAGGAACCATGGGTCTATCTCGTTTCATTTTGCCTTTTACAAACATATGCACAAACACATAATACCCTGTACCACAGTGTGGTGAAGAGTATAAAAAGACAAGCCTGCAAGTCTTCTAAAATTAGGAGACTCCACATTTTCTATAGGATGTCTTCAAAAATTAAAGCAGCTTTCTATAACTTTTTTATGAAAGACCTTCTTTCGTCTAAAACGAGACGATTTCTATAAATATATCTACAAGTCCTAATAGGGGTTTTCTGATAGATCAGTCCACGAATGCCTTCTTTGATATGTATCGCTACTAGAAACATAGTCATATATCTTTAATTAGCCCTAATCTTCAAATCAAGCTTGCAAAAATTGTACACCTTTCCGAGCATTGCTCTATGAATTATTATATTTTTACTGAATCCAAATTTTTATTGGAAACATTTGATTAAAGTAGGGCCGAACTTACTGTCTTCAAAATTTCTTTACATCGTTCAAGAACTTTATATAGGAACTTTTTTCTAAGTTGTCTGCTAGTAGGTTGCTTAAGATCTGAGACCATTTTAGATACTCAGATTGAGAAACTGGGTTGGGAACTTAAAAACACAAATAGAAATAAACGGGACCTATGTAAAAAAACGGGTGGCTATGCAAAATCATGGACCTATAACAAAAATTGTCTGCATGTAATATTTCCTAGAAATGTGTTTCTCATCTTAAAAGAATGACCAACTTAGGTGGAAAATGCGACTAAAACATTCAATACACCGAATTTGGGGCGAGACATATGAACAACCAATGTCAAAAATGTTCAGGAACTATCACAGCCACTTCCTGTGGAAATGCGGTTAAAACCTTCAAAAAAACGAATACATATACCAAAACGTGTACCGACATACACCATTTTTGCAATAGAGAAAATGTTGATATGGCACATCGGCATTGGACAAATTGAAGGACGAAATCTCCGAAAATTTTCAGAATATAAAGACAGAATTTACTAAAAAGTGTCAATTGGCGTTTCTGACACATATATAACCTTAGCCTATGGTTTGCTGATGCCCGCGAAATTTGACACAGATTTTTTTATTCGCTTTATATAAATAAGTTGGATATCTGTGGGAGGCACCAGGATCATGGTTTGGTTGTTCCATGGGGAAGGTTCCAGAAGGAATATACCAACAGTTCTCATCTACGGGAGGTGCCATGGTCTTGTTCTGTTAAAAATATGACGATGTGCAAATTTAGCTGAAAATGGATATTCCGCAATGAAATTAAATTTACAAATACCCAAATGTTGACCCTTTGTGGGCTACGTATTATAAGGAGTGGACCAGAGACGTACGCATGGGCGTACCGGATGAGAGAGAATCAAAGAATTTTTCCTTTTCGACCATCATAATAAACACAATAACCAGTTTGGATTTGGACCCAACATAATTGCGCAGTGAGAGGAGCAGTATAGTCGGACTTTCTGTGGTTCCATATTCTAGCTAGGGCAATATTTCGCGATATTTGCGCCCTCTAGAGGTCAACAACTATTACTAATATTCAGTACAGCTCTTCCAATTACTTGTCCAGATTCCCTTCGCCGTGGGTTGTGTTGTGATGTTCGGCTTTTAATTGTGACCTATAGATCGACTCGAAAAACACAAAAAAATTAAGTTTTCGGTCCATTTCATCCCACAATTATTATCTGATCATCACCGAAAATTATAGGCGTTATCCTTGACCATACCTCCTGGATACTCATGGAAATTTTCAAATCGATTAGCGCTATATTTCCGCCCTCTAGTGCAGTAATGGGTTACTAAATAATATATGAATACATTAGCACCTGTAAATATTTAAGGGTAACTCCCACATCCGAGTGCATAAGCCAATATAATTGGTATCACTTTTAAGGGTCAACCACTCATCGTGGACGTACCATCATCAGGGGTAAATATATCCTTCAGGGGTAAATATATACGCTAAAGAATACAAATTTTGTTATTTTTCACACAAAAGTTAGGGTCCATTTGACACGCTAAATATTGACTGATCTTTATTCGCGATGTTTGGCCATAATTATGGCATCTAGAGCGACCAGAAAATCAGACAAAAATAAAGTTTTTGGTCCATTTCATCCCCTAAATATTACATGCAAAATTTCGTGAAGATTGGTCCATAACTGTGGCCTGTATCGTGTTTACAAATTATAATAGACAGACGGACACACATCACTAGATCGACTCAGCTAGTCGAGTCATCGGTATACTTAAAGTTGGGCCTAGGGCCAATATTTAGCGGCGTTACAAACTCTTGAGGCTCTTGAGATAGAAGACTTGTTAATATTCTATAGAAACAAAATATAGAGTAGGTAATTTATGGAAAAATAACTTTTATACAGAACGGAAACTCTGTAAATACTTTATAAGATATTCTACAGACCATACAAAGGTTTCCCATACATAGTAGAGTAGTAGTATGCAGAAGACTTTATATTGTTTTTATACCCTTCACCACACTGTGGTACAGGGTATTATGTCTTTGTGCATATGTTTGTAACAGGCAAAAGGAATCGAGAAAGACCCATGGTTTCTTTTGGGAATATGCATACAATCACTTTATGCATGTCCGTCCGTCTGTTGATGTTAAATTGTAAACAATGTACAGGTCGCATTTATGATCCGATTTGGATGAAATTTGGCACAGCTCACTTATTTGGTCCAAGGACGAACCCTATTGAAATTGGGAAAAATCGGTTCAGATTTAGATATAGCTCCCATATATTCGTCCGATTTAAGGTAAATGGTGTACCAAAGTCCCAATATATCTTTCGATTTGCACGAAATTTGGTAAAGCCTACTGAATTAGATCTAGAATGATATATGCCAAGTTTCGTGAAAATCGGTTCAGATTTAGATATAGATACCATATAAAGTTTCGGCCGATTTTAGGTAAATGGTGCACCAAAGTCCCTGAAAATGATTTGATTTGCATGAATTTTGGCATAGCGTATAGAATTAAGTCTAGAATGACTTGTGCCAAGTTTCGTGAAAATCGGTTCAGATTTAGATATAGCTCCTACATATAGTATCGCCCGATTTTAGGTAAGTGGTGTAACAAAGTCCATATATATCTTTCGATTTGCACGAAATTTGATATAGCCTACTGAATTAGGCCTAGAATGATGTGTGCTAAGTTTCGTGAAAATCGGTTCAGATTTTTATATAGCGCCCATATGTAAGTTCGTCCGTTTTAAGGTAAATTGTGTACCAAAGTCCCTATATATCTTTCGATTTGCACGAAATTTGGTATTGCCTACTGAATTAAATCTAGAATGACGTGTGCTAAGTTTCGTGAAAATCGGTTCATATTTAGATATAGCTTCCATATATATAGTTTCGCCCGATTTTAGGTAAATGGTGCACCAAAAGTCCCTATATATGTTTCGATTTGATTGAAATTTGGTACGGCCTACTAAATTAAGTCTGGAATGATGTGATGGTTTTAAGCAAATTGTACACTAAAGATCCATACCATAGTTCGATTGACTATGGTATGGATCCCTGGCAGGTTTGCTTGAAATCGGTTCAGATATAGATATAACTTAGCTTCCATATATAATTTCGACTTATTTATGTTAATTGTACGCCAAATATTCAATGGGTGTCTGATTAAGATTATATTTTAAACAGTACAGCGGCGTCTTTTCGGATACATATGTAAAATATACCCAAAGTGGTGAAGGGTATCATATAGTCGGCCCAGTCCGACTTTACTACTTTCCTTACTGGTTTATATTCTCAAAGTTTTCTATTCTATTAAAAATTCGTCTCATCGGACTTAATTTGAGATATAACCTTCTAAAGGACTTCAAAAAAATACAAAATTATCTATGGATATAAAAAATCTATATTCCTCATATACCGACTATCTAATTAACACTAGAACGCCGAAGGCAGTCATTTTGACCGCTTTCCAATTTCAAGTACAAAAGCAACTGTGCATTTCACATTTATATAAAGTATCGAAGTTTAGGTATCGGGATGTCCTTGCCATTTTTTCTGATATTTATGACAGCTTAGTCCAGCAAAAAAAGTAAATATGACAATACTTGTCAAATAAGTCCAACATTGTACGATATAGGTTCCGAAGCTCTGGGTATATTACCTATAGAAGACCGATTAATCTAAAGTCTGTTTAACTTGTGTTATAATATTATTTCTGTCCGTAAGTCAAAGTCCAGTTCCTATATCGATCCTGTGAGCTATTACATATATATAGCTTGCAAATTGTATGCCATTATTATAAGACATTTCGTTATATTTGTCTCAAAAACTACCTACAGATATTGTATACATAGAACACCCGAACAAAATTGCGAACCGGTATACCAATCCAAAATCTTATTTTTGATGTAGAGTACAAAACAAAAATACCCTCTACCACATGAGTAGAGGGTATTTTTGTTTTGTTTAGTTTACAAGTAGTTAATAAAAAACTTTTTTGTAATTTCCTTTAATTTTGTTTTTTTTTTCTCCATCGAATAAATAAAAGAAAACAAGCAGATGATATGTGGCAAAAAATACCAAAGATAAGACATGCTACATATGTGAGGTATTAAAAGAAAGAAAAAAAATAAACAAAACGAGCCATACAAAATTCCAATACACGAACTGTAAACACAATCAGTCAGCAGTTACGCAGCAGTTAAAGTATTGCTACCCCTAACTCCCCTACCCCACAATCAATCCAACCCAACAAGGATACAACAAACTAACGCACGTACAGATATCGTAATTCAATGGCATCTGTGTGGTGTGTTGATGTAGAGTACAAAACATATCATATCGACACTATGAAGAATATGGGCAATCATCAATGATTCTGAGTGATGCCATGGCCCATCCCCGATTATAACGTGCCCTCCAACATTGTATGATGGAGAATGAAATGGATGGTTTGGGTGGGGTTGAGTGGTTTCGGTGGGGGATGGGGGGAGTATACATATCGTTAAAAACCAATTGTAAACTTATGTTGTATGAAAACAAAACACATCACAACTCTAATCGTTTGCTGTGAATCAAAAACAAGAAAATCACACACACGTACAAACATACCCACACTCAAACAATCCAATCTATATAACATAAATAACCCAAATACAGGGACAGAAGATTCCTCGTCAAATGACATCCAATCAGCGAAATCATTGCGCATCTACCCACTCATTCACCAACACTAGCCACTACAACTGTCCTTGTCATCGGCATCAACATCAGGAAAAGTTTGAAGCCATCTAATGAACATTGTAAAGCGGCTCAAGCGGCATTCAGGCATAGTAGCTACGTAGATATTTAAAACTTGTAAAGTTGTATTCAAAAAAATACAGTGGGACAAAAAGACGAAATAAATAAAATGTTCCTGATAGTCCTTGAAATAATTACTTTAAAAAATCCACGCCTATGCCTCAGATAGTCCTTGAAATAATTACTTTAAAAAATCCACGCCTATGCCTCAGATAGTCCTTGAAGTAATTACTTTAAAATATCCACGCCTATGCCTCAGATAGTCCTTGAAATAATTACTTTAAAAAATCCACGCCTATGCCTCAGATAGTCCTTGAAATAATTACTTTAAAAAATCCACGCCTATGCCTCAGATAGTCCTTGAAGTAATTACTTTAAAATATCCACGCCTATGCCTCAGATAGTCCTTGAAATAATTACTTTAAAAAATCCACGCCTATGCCTCAGATAGTCCTTGAAGTAATTACTTTAAAAAATCCACGCCTATGCCTCAGATAGTCCTTGAAGTAATTACTTTAAAATATCCACGCCTATGCCTCAGATAGTCCTTGAAATAATTACTTTAAAAAATCCACGCCTATGCCTCAGATAGTCCTTGAAGTAATTACTTTAAAATATCCACGCCTATGCCTCAGATAGTCCTTGAAATAACTACTTTAAAAAATCCACGCCTATGCCTCAGATAGTCCTTGAAATAATTACTTTAAAAAATCCACGCCTGTGCCTCAGATAGTCCTTGAAATAATTACTTTAAAAAATCCACGCCTATGCCTCAGATAGTCCTTGAAGTAATTACTTTAAAATATCCACGCCTATGCCTCAG
Organism: Musca vetustissima; assembly: GCF_032173495.1. NCBI lineage: Eukaryota > Metazoa > Arthropoda > Insecta > Diptera > Muscidae > Musca > Musca vetustissima. The sequence continues at coordinate 42,405 of NW_026883589.1, forward strand.
ATAGTCCTTGAAATAATTACTTTAAAAAATCCACGCCTATGCCTCAGATAGTCCTTGAAATAATTACTTTAAAAAATCCACGCCTATGCCTCAGATAGTCCTTGAAGTAATTACTTTAAAAAATCCACGCCTATGCCTCAGATAGTCCTTGAAATAATTACTTTAAAAAATCCACGCCAATGCCTCAGATAGTCCTTGAAATAATTACTTTAAAAAATTCCCTCCTATGCCTCAGATAGTCCTTGAAATAATTACTTTAAAAAATTCCCTCCTATGCCTCAGATAGTCCTTGAAATAATTACTTTAAAAAATCCACGCCTATGCCTCAGATAGTCCTTGAAATAATTACTTTAAAAAATCCACGCCTATGCCTCAGATAGTCCTTGAAATAATTACTTTAAAAAATCCACGCCTATGCCTCAGATAGTCCTTGAAATAATTACTTTAAAAAATCCACGCCTATGCCTCAGATAGTCCTTGAAATAATTACTTTAAAAAATCCACGCCTATGCCTCAGATAGTCCTTGAAGTAATTACTTTAAAATATCCACGCCTATGCCTCAGATAGTCCTTGAAATAATTACTTTAAAAAATCCACGCCTATGCCTCAGATAGTCCTTGAAATAATTACTTTAAAAAATCCACGCCTATGCCTCAGATAGTCCTTGAAATAATTACTTTAAAAAATTCCCTCCTATGCCTCAGATAGTCCTTGAAATAATTACTTTAAAAAATCCACGCCTATGCCTCAGATAGTCCTTGAAATAATTACTTTAAAAAATCCACGCCTATGCCTCAGATAGTCCTTGAAATAATTACTTTAAAAAATCCACGCCTACGCCTCAGATAGTCCTTGAAATAATTACTTTAAAAAATCCACGCCTATGCCTCAGATAGTCCTTGAAATAATTACTTTAAAAAATCCACGCCTATGCCTCAGATAGTCCTTGAAATAATTACTTTAAAAAATCCACGCCTATGCCTCAGATAGTCCTTGAAATAATTACTTTAAAAAATCCACGCCTATGCCTCAGATAGTCCTTGAAATAATTACTTTAAAAAATCCACGCTAATGCCTCAGATAGTCCTTGAAATAATTTCTTTAAAAAATCCACGCCTATGCCCCAGATAGTCCTTGAAATAATTACATTAAAAAATCCACGCCTATGCCTCAGAGAGTCCTTGTAACAATCCTTTCAAATACCCTCCTCTCCACTGTCATCGAATTCGTCCAACTGCAAAAAGCCTACAGTGACTAAAAACCGCTGATATTTTCAATGTTTGGCAATGTAATGACGATGTAACAAACAAACAAAACGAACAGAACAAAAAATCTCATTTGAACTCTCAGGGTCAAACAGATGCGCATTGCTACATTATCAGAAGTTTAAGCTGCCGCACCAGCAGTAGCAAAAACGAATTTCGTGTTCGCATGGAGAGCAAAAACTCAAAAACAGAAATGCAATTAAGAACCACCACAAACAAATATAAATGGAGTATCAACAACGAAAATCAAACAAAAATCGCATCCTCCAAAAACGAAGACAAAAACAGAAGGTAATCAACGGATTCGTTCGTTCCATTCAACACCATGGAACCATTAATGTTTATTTTACCGGAGAGGCAACAAAAACACTGCAAACTGGCAGAGTACCTATTCAAGGATCTAAATAAAGTTTAAATGGATATAAAATTAAACTTGACGTTACCAGAAAATTGAGCAAGGGTATTTTTTTTCAATGGATCCTTTAACTAATATAAAGTGTGTTTAGAGATAATGAGTTGGAAACACAACAAAGACACATGGTCAATTTTTCTAAAATGATGGAAAATAATAAATTTCAGCAACTTTGAATAGGATTTTTTCCTAAAATAAATTATTTCAAGGACTATAACAGCCGAAGGCGTGGATTTTTTAAAGAAATTATTTCGAGGACTATAACAGCCAAAGGCGTGGATTTTTTAAAGAAATTATTTCGAGGACTATAACAGCCAAAGGCGTGGATTTTTTAAAGAAATTATTTCGAGGACTATCACAGCCAAAGGCGTGGATTTTTTAAAGAAATTATTTCGAGGACTATAAGAAATTATTTAAAAGGACTATAACAGCCAAAGGCGTGGATTTTTTAAAGAAATTATTTCGAGGACTATAAGAAATTATTTAAAAGGACTATAACAGCCAAAGGCGTGGATTTTTTAAAGAAATTATTTCGAGGACTATAAGAAATTATTTAAAAGGACTATAACAGCCAAAGGCGTGGATTTTTTAAAGAAATTATTTCGAGGACTATAACAGCCAAAGGCGTGGAATTTTTAAAGAAATTATTTCGAGGACTATAACAGCCAAAGGCGTGGATTTTTTAAAGAAATTATTTCAAGGACTATAACAGCCAAAGGCGTGGATTTTTTAAAGAAATTATTTCGAGGACTATAACAGCCAAAGGCGTGGAATTTTTAAAGAAATTATTTCAAGGACTATAACAGCCAAAGGCGTGGATTTTTTAAAGAAATTATTTCGAGGACTATAACAGCCAAAGGCGTGGATTTTTTAAAGAAATTATTTCGAGGACTATAACAGCCAAAGGCGTGGATTTTTTAAAGAAATTATTTCGAGGAATATAAAAGCCAAAGGCGTGGATTTTTTAAAGAAATTATTTCGAGGACTATAACAGCCAAAGGCGTGGATTTTTTAAAGAAATTATTTCGAGGACTATAACAGCCAAAGGCGTGGATTTTTTAAAGAAATTATTTCGAGGAATATAAAAACCAAAGGCGTGGATTTTTTAAAGAAATTATTTCGAGGACTATAACAGCCAAAGGCGTGGATTTTTTAAAGAAATTATTTCGAGGACTATAACAGCCAAAGGCGTGGATTTTTTAAAGAAATTATTTCGAGGAATATAAAAGCCAAAGGCGTGGATTTTTTAAAGAAATTATTTCGAGGACTATAACAGCCAAAGGCGTGGATTTTTTAAAGAAATTATTTCGAGGACTATAACAGCCAAAGGCGTGGATTTTTTAAAGAAATTATTTCGAGGAATATAAAAGCCAAAGGCGTGGATTTTTTAAAGAAATTATTTCGAGGACTATAACAGCCAAAGGCGTGGATTTTTTAAAGAAATTATTTCGAGGACTATAACAGCCAAAGGCGTGGATTTTTTAAAGAAATTATTTCAAGAACTATAACAGCCAAAGGCGTGGATTTTTTAAAGAAATTATTTCGAGGACTATAACAGCCAAAGGCGTGGATTTTTTAAAGAAATTATTTCGAGGACTATAACAGCCAAAGGCGTGGATTTTTTAAAGAAATTATTTCGAGGACTATAACAGCCAAAGGCGTGGATTTTTTAAAGAAATTATTTCGAGGACTATAACAGCCAAAGGCGTGGATTTTTTAAAGAAATTATTTCGAGGACTATAACAGCCAAAGGCGTGGATTTTTTAAAGAAATTATTTCGAGGACTATAACAGTCAAAGGCGTGGATTTTTTAAAGAATATTTTTAGGGGCCTTCACTAGCCAAAGGCGTGGATTTTTTAAAGAAGTTTTTTAGGGGTCTTCACTAGCCAAAGGCGTGGATTTTTTAAAGAAATTATTTCGAGGACTATAACAGCCAAAGGCGTGGATTTTTTAAAGAAATTATTTCGAGGACTATAACAGCCAAAGGCGTGGATTTTTTAAAGAAATTATTTCGAGGACTATAAGAAATTATTTAAAAGGACTATAACAGCCAAAGGCGTGGATTTTTTAAAGAAATTATTTCAAGGACTATAAGAAATTATTTAAAAGGACTATAACAGCCAAAGGCGTGGATTTTTTAAAGAAATTATTTCAAGGACTATAAGAAATTATTTAAAAGGACTATAACAGCCAAAGGCGTGGATTTTTTAAAGAAATTATTTCAAGGACTATAAGAAATTATTTAAAAGGACTATAACAGCCAAAGGCGTGGATTTTTTAAAGAAATTATTTCAAGGACTATAACAGCCAAAGGCGTGGATTTTTTAAAGAAATTATTTCAAGGACTATAACAGCCAAAGGCGTGGAAATTATTTCAAGGACTATCTGAGGCATAGGCGTGGATTTTTTAAAGAAATTATTTCAAGGAATATCTGAGGCAAAGGCGTGGATTTTTTTAAAGAAATTATTTCAAGGACTATCTGTGGCAAAGCGTGGATTTTTTTAAAGAAATTATTTCAAGGAATATCTGAGGCAAAGGCGTGGATTTTTTTAAAGAAATTATTTCAAGGACTATCTGTGGCAAAGCGTGGATTTTTTTAAAGAAATTATTTCAAGGAATATCTGAGGCAAAGGCGTGGATTTTTTTAAAGAAATTATTTCAAGGAATATCTGAGGCAAAGGCGTGGATTTTTTTAAAGAAATTATTTCAAGGAATATCTGAGGCAAAGGCGTGAATTTTTTTAAAGAAATTATTTCAAGGAATATCTGAGGCAAAGGCGTGGATTTTTTTAAAGAAATTATTTCAAGGAATATCTGAGGCAAAGGCGTGGATTTTTTTAAAGAAATTATAAACATAAACATTCCTTCTTCTTCATTCGTTCATTCATTTCCATCTTAACGCCTGCGCTTTTTGAAATAAATAAATACAGGCCCAAACAGCAACAACAACAAAAACACAATACATAAAAAGAAAAAACCATGTGTTTTCTGTCACTAAACTACATGATATTTCAATGGAATATAAAGACGTTAATAAGTCTCTTAAGTAGGATTAAAAAAATAAACATATATATGGTGGCATTTAACGCCTCAAATCCAAATTTCCTCCATTCATTTCCTATTAAACGGTTTAGTTAGTTTATATACCTTTCCCATGTCAGATATATGTATGTGAATATTTGTTTGTATTTGGAAATAGTTGTAGATGTCTGAGTATTGATGTATGTAAGTTAGTGTTCAGATGTCTATTAATATGTTGTTAACTTTGTTTATTTCCTGAATGAATAGCCTGACAGCCAGCTGGTTGGTGGTGAATGTTAAATCAAGGAATCCTTTGTTATGTTTCTGCCATGTGGTTTAGTGTGTGTGCGTCTTGAAGTCAATAGACATTTTGAAAAATGTTTTTGGACTTGGCTTCCAGATTGTAATGACATTTTATAGAAAAAAGGGTTTTGTAACTTACGTGCTATTTTTTCTATATCGAAAAATGTAGAATTCTTAGTAATTAATCTCAACTATAGAGGCAAGTGGATACCTAAACATGTCACTTTATAGGGATTTAACAAATGATAAAGGAAATTATATGATTACGGTTTTTTTTTCTAGAAATTAATGACAGTGTACGTGATATTAAAAAATAGAATATTTTATATGTAATAAGGGATCTTCATTGTGATACAATACAGCGCTGAGAAACTCAAATTCTCAGAAACTTTTTCAACAACTATTCAAATTCGGTTTCTGTTTATATAAATACGCACTAAGTGGCACCATTTTATACCACAGCGAAAAAAAAAATTATTAAATATTGACCGCAGCTCAATCAAAGACGAAGTTCGGCGTTCGGAAAATCATTGTTCTACTTAGTGCTGAGAAATTTTAAAACAAGTAAAACTGTCGTAAAGTTAAGTCTGGAAAATTGGACTTACTTCCTTAGCGGGTTTGTTACAGAGCGGTTTTTCCATAAGTCGAGCTTAAAAAAGATTTCCAAGCGCGTCGGTCTTGTGCGCATCTCCTCCAATTTGAAAGACTGGGCATTCTCATTAATTCGCACAACATGGCCTAGCCACCGTAGTCGCTGCAGCTCAATACGACTGACTATGTCGATGTCTGCGTATAAATTGTAAAGCTCGTGGTTCATTCGACGCCGATATTCACTGTCGACGCAGATCGATCCATAGATCTTCCAGAGATTTTTTTCTCAAACAATCCAAGAGCTGCGTCATCTGCTTGCGCAAGTACCCATGCTTCAGATCAATATAACAGCACGGGTAGTATCAGCGTCTTGTAAAGTGTGAATTTGATCTAGCAGGAGCTTTTGAGTTGTTTGCTCAGACCATAGAAGCATCTGTTGGCCATCACAATCCATCTCCGAATTTCATTCGTTTTGTTTATGGCGGTAATATGGTATATAAAATCGTTAACTACCTCGAAGCGGCAGTTCTCAAGTTCCACAGTTGGTCCGAGTCTACTAGACGTCTTGCGCGTTGATACCATCAGCTTGGTCTTCTTGCCGTTTACTGCCAGACCCACTTTGGCAGAGTCCTTCTCAATTTGTTCAAAGGTGGATGTTACCGCTCGCAATGTTCGACCCATTATATCGATGTCATCGGCGTAGGCGAGTAACATGTATTGTTTGGTGTACAGACTGCCATTTCTGTTCAGCTTTGCCACTCGTATGATCTTTTCCAGCAGGATTTTAAAAAGATCACACGACAAACGGTCACATTGTCTGAATCCTCGTTCGGTATTGAAGGTCTCCGATAGATCCTTTCCGATTTTAACTGCTGACCTTGTGCCACTTAAAGTTATCCTGCATAGCCGTATTAATTTTGCAGAATTGCCGATCGTAGACATAACTTTAAACACCTCTGAATGGATAGGGCTGTCGAATGTGGCTTTTTAGTCGACAAATAGGTGATATGTGTCGACGTGTTTTTCAAGGATTTGACGCAGAGTGAAAATCAGGTCAATGGTGGATTTGCCAGGTCTGAAGCCGCATTGGTATGGTCCAATAATATCATTGGCTTCAGTCGTTCACACAGCATGCTGGATATCACTTTATATGCGATGAGAAGGAGACTTATTCCTCTATGGTTGGCACATATCGACTTATATCCTTTTTGTACACGGGACACAGGATGCTGAGGTTCCAATCATTGGGCATGCATTCCTCTAGCCAAATTGTACTAATGAGTTGGTGAATGATATTTACCAGCATCTAACCTCCAGTCTTGAATAGTTCGGCTTGTAACCCATCGGCACCTGCTGCTTTATTATTCTTCAGCCGATTGATTGCAATTCTGACTTCATCTTGGCTAGGTGGTATACACTCTATACCGTCATCTATTATTGGTTCTAGGGCATCCTCTTCACCGCTACTATTTGATACCAGAAGGTTTTCAAAATGCTCCTTCCAGATCCTCAGCATGCTGTCTGTATCTGTTTCCTTCTTCATCTCTACAGCAGGATGTGCCTGCACCAAAGCCTTCGGTTTGGTGATTTACTCGTTGGTAAAGTTTCCGGACTTCATTCTGACTCCTGTACATCTCAATTTGCTCACGCTTTTCTTGTTCTTTCTTCTTTTTTCTGAAAACACGTTTCTCCTTTTCTCCCGATAATTCTCCATCACATTACGTGTTGCTACTGTACGTAGGGTTGGCCTATATGCTGCGTTTTCAGGTCAGTAGCATTACGACACTCCTGATCGTACCATGGGTTTCTTGGTGGTGGTTTTTGGTACCCAAGTGTTACTTTTTCTGCAGTTTGTAGGGAGTGGGCAATTCTTTGCCATTGTGCTTCTATACTATTATCGGGACAAGAAGTGCTTTCGTCAAGCAGGTGGGTAAGTTGGGCGGAGTAGGCCAGTTGCAGCTATTCGACGTCGATATCGAACTTTTGCTGCAACATTAAGACAAGTGAGAACCTTGGCTGCCACAATGTAATGGTCCGAATCGATATTCGCTCCCCGTATCGATCGAGCGTCTAAAACACTGGACGAATGCCTTCCGTCTATCACAACATGGTCAATTTGATTTCTTGTTGCTTGATCAGGATATATCCAGGCGGCCTTATATCGAGATGCTTAAATCTGCTGCTGCAAACTAGCATGTTTTTGCTACCTCAAAGTCAATAAATCTTCTGTAGTTGTTGGATTTTTCTTCATGAAGGCTGAATTATTTAAATTTCCTACCCTATGAGAGGTATGAACTATATAATAAAGCAAATGAAAAATAAATACAATTTAGCCGTTTTAACAAATGTCTTTACCCCGGCCATACAAATAAAAGCTTTTGAGTCAATTTGAAATTCAAATTCCTCAAATTATGTTGCTGACCCCAAAAGGCAAAGCAAAAAAACTTACAAACGGTCAAACTGCCCTTATGGTCATCAAATGTTCGGTTACAGGAAATGTATAATGTATTCAGTAAAATCCCAAATGGGGGAAAATGTGAAATAAAAAAGTTTTTTTTTTCAATTTCCTTTAAACAGCTA
>NW_026883590.1:0-50451 GCF_032173495.1 Musca vetustissima
CAAATAATTGACCTATGTTTACAATTTAACATGGACAGACGACAGACAGATGGCCGGACATGCATAAATCGACTTAGAATTTGATTCTATGCATATTCTCCAAAGAAACTATGTGCCTATCTCCTTTCCTTTTGCCTGTTACAAACATATGCACAAAGACAAAATACCCTGTACCACAGTGTGGTGAGGGGTATAATAAGTCTTCTCATAGAAGAATATACTTGTTTCCATTGGAAGGTCCTATGATCTCATAGAACACCAATATGACTTCTCATTGAAAACCGAACTTCCTATCTTCTTTCTAGAAGACCTGTGGGATCTTTCTATAGTGCGACTTCTCTCGAAGACCAATAGGATCTCTCATAGAAGACCAATGGTGTTTTTTTCTAACTGAATACCAAAAGGGCTTCTCATTGAAGATAAGAAGTTCTTCTTACAGACAACCAGAAAGTTTTCTCATAGAATACGGGGGATTCTTCTCCTAGATGACCAATTGGACTTTTCCTAGAATACATAGGGGTTTTCTTCTGAAAAACCAGTGGTTCTTTCTCTGGAAGTTCAGTAGGACTTTTCTTGAAAACCAATAGGACATAAAGACCAATGGTTATTTTCAATGAAGACTAGAAAGTCTTCTCATAGAAGACAAATGGGTCTTCTCAATGAATAAAAGTTCAATAGGCATTTTCGTAGAATAGGTAATTTCGTAGTCCAATGGGAGTTATTATAGAAGACAAGTGTGGCTTGTCGTAGAAGACAAATACATCACTCATACAGTTTTTTCTCACAGAAAACCATTGTGTCTTCTTTAACTGAAGATCAATAGTTCTTCTCTCAATAACTTTTAAATCGATATTTTCTCATAGAATACCAAACAATCTTCTCTCACAGAAGATGAATAGGCATATTCTCATAGAAAAATATACCTAGTTTTTCCACTCATAGAATACCAAGAGATATTCTCTTACAGAAGTCAATAGGTCTTCTCTCCTATGGGAAGATTGTTCGGTCTCTACGCGAAAACGTATTGGATTTCCTTTTCCCGAAGAATGCCTAGAATTATTCGAAACATAAACATTTACAATTATTCATTAATTTTTTCGACACCTTATTAATAATATTAAGAATTTACTATGTCCACCTGTATTTCCGATCCCAGCTCGTGTCGATGCACTATTGTGCACTGCAATATTCAATATTTATTCGTATGGATATTGGATTTACCAATGATTAGTTTATGACTAATAAATCATACAAACACTATAACAACGAGCGCATGTTGATTGCATGTTCCGTTCCATAAATGGTTGGACATTGTCTAGAGGGACAAGTGGGGGTAGTTGGCCGCCGCACACTATCATTAGTTTTAAAAAAAAATTTTGTGACTAGAACACCTGTTATGAAAAATACGAAAATACACACAGTTTTTCCTGTGGCATTGGCCCTGTCTACAAAAACAAAATAGCAGTTGATTTTATTGTTGTGGCATGAGCAATCAACGCGAACTAAAAGCAACAACAACAAATGCGGGTTGGAAATTCTAACTAAAATAAAAAATGATGGCAATAAAAAATATGCTTAAAAAAATTAACAAAAATAAAACAGAGAATACAATGCTGACCTAACTGCCAATGGATGGCTCGTGTGTCGAAGGTGTCATTCACTTTTTTGTCTTTACACAAAGACAAAACAACAACAATGTTCAAAAATAATCCGGAAATGTATCTTGCTGTTAAACTTGAATCGAATAATATTTTTTCTGTTTTGCCTCAACCAGGAAGAATATATTAAAGAAGATACCAAAAGGAAAAGAAGAAGAATACATTGCCCTGTAAGAATACATCAATGAAATAAATACATGTTACGTGCGTAATCATTCAGCCTCAATGTAACACAGCGTTCTGCGAATGAATGGAAACCGGACTCAATATGTTTCCCCCTTTTAAGAATGCAAAGTATCAACTTTATGTGAACTCTTTTGAAGTTTTCTATGGCATTTAGTTGAGGTGATAATAATCAGGGCAATTGGAAATGAGGTGGGGGTGAAATTCAAAGTCTTTGTATTGTTATTCTAACTAAGTTGTATATTAATTTTGTTATTCTTTGTTTTGCTTGCTTTTCCCTTTGAAATATGATTCCGAGTCTAATTTACACTACAATGCATTTTTTCGTATATTGTTGTCAAATGACCATGGGGTTTTTGGGGAGATGATTTGTTGTTTTTGTTTTGGGGGAGTGATATTGAATGGAAATCTTTAAAGTGAGGCTATTCATGTCATATTAATTTATATGGCAGACTAACTTTCATTTTTTATGTCCATTGGCTTTTACAGTTGTAAATGGTCAATCTGGATTGACAAGTCTTTTGTAATAATAATGTAAAGTATTAAGTGACCCATATATAATGCTAATTATATTTTTATAGCCCTTACAAACGAAAAAGCAGCAACAAAAAGGGCCAAAGTCGGACCGACTATGTAATACCCTACGCCACTTTGGGTATATACTACAAGAGCTGTAAGAAAGCGCATACTAAATCTATAAGGAAAATACTATTCCATAATTAACATATATGTAAGCTATATCTAAATCTGCACCGATTTTCAGGAAATTGTGTATATGTAATTCTAGGCTCAATTCAGTGGGTTATGGAAACTTTCGTCTCAAATGTAGCATCTTTGGTGGACTATTTACAAAAAAAAAAAAAAAAAAAATCGGACGAAAAATATATACGGAAGCTATATATAACTCTGAAGTCATTTTAATTAAATTTGGTTCTCGTTATTCTTATCTCAAGTCGATGGTATCTATTTGAAATATTCCAACCTATTTGGTCAGAATTTCTTGATTGAGATGGTGGTATTCAAAATTGGTAGAATACAAATGATGTCAAAAAGTGATATCCAATAAATTGGCATATATTTTTTTTATAGAAAAACCCCAATAACTGGAGATCGAAATTTTTCAATGTACAATAACTGAAAATGCATATGTTAGGGTCAGTAGGATAGACATAGTGTCGGTCGTGCGCCACTTACTATAAATCTGACGAAATTATATATGGTAGCTAAATCTAAATCCTTCCTTTGCTCCAACAAAGTCTGGGACCTTTGACCCGTTAAATATTGAACTCGAAATTTTAGTAAAATGTCTTAACAATAGGTTATATACCTGGCATGAGGGCCGACTCTAGCGTCGGTATATGTCAATCTATACTCGAAACGTTACCTATGGTTATAAAAAAATAAGGTGACGTTGGGCGCCCTTTTTAACTCTACAACATAATACCTGTAAATATTTGTCGGATATCGAAAAAAATATATTATTGATCAGAACAATTGAATCTAATACTATAGGTCGCAAATTTTCCAATAAAAAATTATCAACATCGGGTGATATCATAGAAGACCAAAAGGTCTGCCAGAGCTTCATTGTTGTGTTGACACATTCTGTGCTCTCTTTTAGCGTTAAAGGACCAGTTAATAATTTTGGGTAATTTTAGTTGCGAAGCATTATTAGGTCAGGAATATTTGAAGAGCAGTTCTACAACGATGCCTCGAAATCATATAGTGGTTTATGTTCAGGGGAGCGCTGAGTTTACTCGCATATGGAGTAAAGTTTCGTTGTTAGAATTGGAATCAGACACCCATAACTAGAAGTAAGATTATTATTTTTTTTTTTTTTTTTTGGAAACATTGAAAGGTTCGTTTCGATATGTAATATATCTCATCCCATATACTCAGGCCGATTTCCAACGGTAGGGGTTTTGATTCTTTTCCACATCAGACGTTTGGAATTAATTTCACATATACCTTATTGTAGGCATTACTGAGGGGTTGAAAACATAAATCCTCAGTTTGGAGGGTCATTGTAACAGAATTTTGGGCTTGAAATGCACTAAATTAAAATTGGACGCAATTCCTTCCAACGTAGTTCGGAAAGGTATCAAAAAGCCTTTGGACATTTAAAATGCACCACTGTGAACCTCATATATGCTAACATTTTAACGTAGCTTAAACGTAAAGTCTCTCAGCGTAGTGCGGATTGATTTCACAGAGTTTCCGAGCATTCTAAACCACTATGCCGCTGATATGTACTCACATTAAAAATTAGCTTACACATGAAGCCTTTCAGCTTAATTCGTAGAGGTTTTTAAGAACATCCAAACATTGTGAGTCTTTTATCACCCTTTCCTGATTCTCTTTATTCTACATTTTTTAAATTGATATTTTCTTATTTCACTTTACGTTCTTCCGAAGTTCAGACGTCTTCATATGTTCCTTTGTCTATTTAGTTGTAATTAACAAATATTTATCATTATCATTGACATGTTTCCGCAGTTATCAATATGTTTTGTGCTAATTATAGCTTGCTAGATATTGTGTATTTCTTTTTGTTTGGTCTAATGAAGCCATCTTGACTTACAATGCAGTTTGTTGCAACAAACAACAAATAATTTTTATTACATACTGCAATGTTGTGTCATAATACCACATATATGTTGTTGTAGTTTGTTTGAATTTTCCCTTCATATTGTTCGTATTTGTTATCGGTTTGACATGAATTTTACTAATGAGAGTTGTAATGGGTTTTTGGTGTTGAAAAGTAATAATAATAGTTCGATAGGGTAGAGGGATGCCAAACTTCAAAGGAGTTTGACTAGACATACTAAGTATTTTTCTGTGGGTGAGGTTGAAAAAATGTGGGCCAGTTATTTAAGTATTTTTGGTTATTTTAATATCTATGTTTTTTTACTATTTTTAAGTCTTTTTTTTATATCACAAATATCTTAAAATAGACTCAAAAGACCTCTTTCCAAAACATAATACACTTCCCAAAAATATTATATATAAACTTCAAAAAAAAAAAGAAAATAAACTCATTGTATTACCCACAACTTTCTCCGAACGGCCCAAAAAAATTGCCACAAACACTGACATTAATGTTGACATAAAACAATATTTGAAAAAAAAGAAACAAACAATGTGGGCCAAATATTTTTTTTTTTGGACAACGTCAAAGGCTAATTGAATGATGATGCTATGACCTAAAAGCACATAGAGCATTTTAAACATCCGCCAGCTATGATATTATATATACACAACAATATTAAATGTTAATAACGCTACATATGGTCGGGTCATACATGCATATGTTGACATTTTTAATGATATTTTTATTTTGTGTTTTATTTATTGTAAATTTCAATTGAGCCATTAACTTGGTCAACACTCTTCTGTTTTGTGGCAATAAACAAAATAAATAAATGAATATAATATGACATAATTTGGCATTAGTACTCGTATATTATATCAATAAACCCTACCTACGTTTCACTGTGGTATGGTGTCGGTATGTTGTAGGTGGAGCTAGGGAAAATTTGAAAAATAATAAGCAAATATGGGTCGAAATATATCAGAGAAATAAACAAGTACAAATTAAAAAAAATGTGAGTTTTTGGTTTTCAGTGAGGTGTTGCGTCATATGATGATATGATAATATAGAAATATGGGCATATATTGATAAGTATAAAACAAATTTTCTAGCCAGTCAGAGGTGAGAATACAAGTAAAACAAGTAAAAACTACCTAAGGCAAGTAAAAACTTCCTAGCCCACATGTTCTTTTGAACACCTGCTTCTATATGAAAGAGTTGCCAGATCGAAACAAAATTTAACATGTATTCATAACGGAGATGGAAGTTTTCAAAACACTTAAATTTTCAGTTTATACCGCGCTAGGAACTTTCCGAACTGCCCTTGGAAGCTAACCATTTTTGCCTAGGGCTCTGATATCAGATATTTTCCCGAATTCTTTAACGTTTTTCCGATTATTTTCAGAGTAATCTGCACATATTCTGAAGGGAAATTTAATTGTGTGTATTTTGTTTGTTTTGTTGATTATTATCTACTGTACACATTTTAAAAGGAACTTTTTAATTTTTTTTTTTTTTTTTTTGAATTTTGAATTTTGATTTTTTGCTTATGTTTAGTTGTTGGAAAGCAGTTAAAGGGGCAATTTGAAAAGTGATTTGGAAAATAAGAAAATATTGAAAAACAAGTGAAAAAGCATTAAGTTCGACCGGGCCGAAATTTGGATACCCTCCACCATAGATATACTGATAGGTACTTGAAATGAAAATATAGGGAACATACCAAAAAATGGACCTATACCGACATTTCTACAAACCGATTATGTAAACAATTATTTTTAATAGAAAATTATACCCTCTGGCTTATGGCTAATTAGTGTGTATACACTTTCACACGGTGAAAATGTGCCTCATCAAAATATTGGTTCTAGACCCCATGTTTCTTTGGACCAAATCCGTTTCAGAAAAATTTGATTTCATCCCATCTTATTGTTTCTTTCAAACTTAGTTCATATCCGAATTTGGGGAATATCGGTCCATGCCTTCTGGTAACTCCCACACAGGGGCTACGGCTAAGCCTAAATGCGGGCTATAGTCCACATATAGTTCTTTATCGAACCGTACGTTCTAGATTTTTTATATTGATATCCTTCGCAGATGAAATGATTACAACAGAGTGTTAGAACTAAACACAAAACGCGGAAAAATCAGATAATTATTTTAATATAAAAAATGGGGTTATATGGGGACTACCCCTAAAAGGGATTGACAATTAATAATTTTTGGTAGGGAGATTTGTTACCAGAAAAAGTTGGGAGTACCCTTATATGGGGGCTATACGAAAAAATGGGCCTATGTTCAAAATGTATATAAATTACAGACTATATGTACTAAATTACAGACAATTCGGTCAAAACCCCCAAAATACTGAAAATTAGGAGGTACCGTTATATGGGGGCTTCCAGAAAAAGTTGACCTATACTTATAATATTTTGTGGAGACATTTAGTACCCAATAAGAACCCAATTTCAGTGAATTCGATTGAAAAACGAGCTCAAGAACCCCAAAAATTGGGGGTACCCTTATATGGGAGCTATGCTTCAAAGTGGACCGATATATCCCATCTTCGAACTTGACCTGCCTGCAGACAAAAGACAACCCTATGCAAATTCCTTCAGAAGATAGCGTGATTACAACAGCCGGACGGACGGACATGGCTAGATCGTCTTAGAATTTTACCCTGATCAAGAATATATATACTGTATAGGATCGGAAATGAATATTTCGATTAGTTACAAACGGAATTACAAAATTAATATACCCTCCATACTATGGTGGAGGGTATAAAAATAATAAACAGAAATTATTAAAAGGGCAGAAAAAAAGTCTAACCTGACTGAATATGGAATAGCGTCGAGGATATTATTCAAATTTATTTTTCACCCTCCAAACTACATCCCATGTAGTGGGAAAATACAATAAAATGTAGATCAAAAAATGTTCTTCAAACAAGGTTTTAGGCTTCAAAAGCGAAACCATAACCAACATTTTCTACATAGATGATTCTCCCCACAAGACCCTGCAAC
The DNA here is from genome assembly GCF_032173495.1 of Musca vetustissima. Taxonomy (NCBI): domain Eukaryota; kingdom Metazoa; phylum Arthropoda; class Insecta; order Diptera; family Muscidae; genus Musca; species Musca vetustissima. The sequence goes on from NW_026883590.1 coordinate 7,455, forward strand.
AGTCCATTCGGTGGGAAAATAAGCCTAGGAGCTTATTTTATCAAGGTCTATCAAGGTCAATAGTTCCTCTTTCATAAACTGGTGACTTCTCCGAACCATGCTTTCTAGGATATTTTTCATACGCCATAAACCGCAAAGGGTCTTTGTCAACTTGACCCGTTTACTAATGGCCGACCTGTAATAAAACCAAAATATCTTCATACAGCTATGCTGCCTCCAGTTGCTCGTATAAATCATATTTCTGCTATTTCGTATAATATATCTCATTAGTGAGGCTTCACTGTATTATAGAATTCCAATACATATTTTGTGGTTAACAGCAGCATTCTTGTAGAATACTCTTTTTAAACCGATGAAAAATGTAGAACAAGCTTGTTAAAAGAAAACGTACAAACATATGCAACATTATAGCAAGCTAATACCAACAAGAGTTAACCACCACCATCACCACGATACACATAACAGCAATAAACCATCAATCAACCAGTAAGGAAAGTAGTAAAGTCGGACGGGGCCGACTATATGATACCCTTCACCACTATGGGCATATTAAACAGGACTATTAACATGAAATTGGATGAAATAAAATATGTGATATTTATCTAAATGTGAATCGACTTAGATCAATCGACTTCAAACAAATATCAATAGGTCATCCGTTGGGATATGTCTGTACTTCTAGAAAACGCAACTACGTAATTCTATGCTCAATTTTGTACGTTGTGCGAATTTGATGTCAATCTGACTTACATGAGGAGTTTGATGTCTAATTTACTTAAAATCGGCCGAAAATATATATAGAAGTTATATCCAAATATGAACCGATTTCAACGAAACTCGTCACAGGTTAGGTTATCGAAGGATATATAGGGACTTTGGTGAACCATTTTCATGAAATCGGGCGAAAGTATATACAGGAGCTATATCTAAATCCGGACCGATTATCACGAAACTTGGCAGACATCATTGTAGGCTCAATTCAGTACGTTATGCCAAATTTCATGCAAATTGAAAGATATGTGTGGACTTTGGTGCCCAATTTACATAAAATTGGAGAAAACTATATATGGGAGTTATATCTAAATCTGGACCAATTTTCACGAAACTTGGCAAACATCACTCTAGTGTCAAGCCAAATTTCGTGCAAATCGAATGATATATAGGGACTTTGGTGCACCATTTACATGAAATCGGACGAAACTATATACAGGAGCTATATCTAAATCCGGACCGATTATCACGAAACTTGGCAGACATCATTGTAGGCTCAATTCAGTACGTTATGCCAAATTTCATGCAAATTGAAAGATATGTGTGGACTTTGGTGCCCAATTTACATAAAATTGGAGAAAACTATATATGGGAGTTATATCTAAATCTGGACCAATTTTCACGAAACTTGGCAAACATCACTCTAGTGTCAAGCCAAATTTCGTGCAAATCGAATGATATATAGGGACTTTGGTGCACCATTTACATGAAATCGGACGAAACTATATATGGGAGCTATATCCAAATCTGGACCGATTTTCTCGAAACTTGGCAGACATCATTCTAGACTCAATTCAGTACGTTATGCCAAATTTCGTGCAAATCGAAAGATATATAGCGAGTTTGGTGCACCATTTACATGAAATCGGACGGAACTATATATGGGAGCTATATCTAAATGTGGACCGATTTTCACGAAACTTAGCACACATCATTCTAGACCTAAATGATTAGGCTGTACCAAATTTCGTGCAAATCGAATGATATATAGGGACTTTGGTGCACCATTTACATGAAATCGGACGAAACTATATATGGGAGCTATATCTAAATCTGGACCGATTTTCTCGAAACTTGGCAGACATCATTCTAGACCTAAAAGATTAGGATGTAGCAAATTTCATGCAAATCGAAAGATATATAGGGATCGTTTACATTAAATCGGTTAAATATATATATATATGGGAGCTATATCTAAATCTGAACCGATTTTTCCCAATTTCAATAGGGTTCGTCCTTGGGCCAAATAAGTTACTTGTGCCAAATTTCATTCAAATCGGATCATAAATGCGACCTGTACTTTGTTTACAATTTAACATCTACAGACGGACAGACGGACGGACAGACGGACAGACGGACGGACGGACGGACGGACATGCATAAATCGACTCAGAAAGTGATTCTATGCATATTCTCAAAAGGAACTATGTGTCTATCTCGTTTCCTTTTGCCTGTTACAAACATATGCACAAAGACATAATACCCTGTACCACAGTGTGGTGAAGGGTATAAAAATACAAAAAAAAAAATCGTTACCACATAATTTAAAAACGATATTGAACTCAGTAGAGTACAGACAGAAAAAAATCCAAACAATTATCTGCTGAATTACATGCTTCACGCTAGCAATCATTAATTACAATTATGAATACGTAATGGAATTATGAAATATTTTTTTGTTTTCAATAATAAATTTTTTTGTTGTCTATTTGGAATTTTTTGGTGTATTATTAATATTAAAAAACTTGATAAGCTTTCTGTTTTCATTCATGATTAACGAAATCTATTCAAGTTCAATTCTATGAAATGAAAAAATAAAACGAAATCTAAATCATTGGCTGCCTAATTTATCAGCTACCGAATTTTGTAATTTGTTGTGATTACACCAAAAAGAAAATATGGCCTACCTTAACCTTAAACTTAATTCATTTGAAATACGATCACCACCAACGCCACATGTAATCTTATCATAATGTGCGACAGTTACGATAGTTTATTTATTTAATAGTATTAATAAATAAATAATTGATTATGTGAATGGAATTTTTGATGTGTGTATGTAAAAAATACTCTATGATTAGGTGGGTGGGCCAAGCGTATGCAGTAATTGTTCCCACACATATTTATGTGTTTAATTACAATTTATGCTAGAGGGGTATATTTATACTCTACACCATAGTTTTGTCATTGTATTTACAACAGCTCAAAATATTCACTGTAGACCCCATGAAGTACAATCGTATATTTTTGTTACGAATAAAATTCTATGTCGATTCAGTTATATCCTTCTGCCTATTGCTTGCTATAGAGTTTTGAAATTTTGCACATGCCACTACTCCTAAGATTTTCGGTCCACGTTTGGGTATATTCCCCATAACTTTGCCGATTTTAATTGCATTTACCAAATGATGAGTTTGTAATTTGATATTTCAGGGGTTTAGAGGGTGATTTTTGATAAGGTCTCCATATAAAGGCCCACAAACCGAAGTGACTGAATGTTTGCATTTTAGATTTCTGGGGCGTTAAAAATCTCCTTGCTGCAAATATTCGATATTAGTCCAGGTCCAATAAAATACCAATCTCATTTTCGGAATTTTTATGGTTTTAGTAGCAGTTTCACAACGACGGGCTTGTAATTTTCCAATCTGTGTCCTTCTTCAATATAGGTTCATGATTTGACATAACTCCCATATAAGTGGCCTTATATATTTTTTGATATTTCCCCACTTTTTAGCCGAAATTTCTGTAACTTGGCATTCCGGGTTCTTGTTGGAAACCATAGAATTTTAAATATAGATCCATGATTGGACTTAATCCCCATATAACCATCCCAAAATTTATTCCCTTACTTTGAAGTTGGATGTAATTTGGCATTGGAGGGCAGTGTTCGCAAAAAAACGGTACACTATCGTAGTGTACCGTACCAGGAACACAAACACTAAAAAAATTTTAGCGTTAGTGTTCCGGTACACAAACATTAAAAAATATTTTAGTGTTACTGTTCCGGAGCACAACGAAATTCGTAGTGTACCGCTGTCGGAGCACTAAAAATCGTAGTGTACCGCGGTCGGAGCACTAAAAATCGTAGTGTACCGCGGTCGGAACACTAAAAAATCGTAGTGTACCGCGGTCGGAACACTAAAAAATTGTAGCGTACCGCGGTTGGAACACTAAAAATCGTAGTGTTCCATTTGGCGGAACACTAAAAATCGTAGTGATCTACTTGGAGGAACACTTAAAATTATAGTGTTCCATTTGTCGGAAAACAAAATGATGTATTTAAAATACATATAGTAATTTTGTATTAACATCAACAGTTTAACATATTAAATATTTTGTAACTAAAAAGGGCGTCTAGTGACAGCCAACTCATAACTGGAAATTCCATTGAATTGCATTTTGGGTTATAATCGATTGCGCTGATCGGAAATTTTATATGGTACCTGTATGTGGTCTTGTAATATTTATCCCAAAATCATAAAACTACTTTTTTCATATCCACGTAACTTGTACACTTCTTTTCATGAATAAGCAGGTAAAATTATGTTGATTGTGTGCCAATCACCAAATTTTGAATATTTTTGATAAAATTTCCTAAAAGTATGAATCATAGATGCAGGTATAATTTTTTAGGAAAAAAATTTTCATACTAACATTTTACAAGGAGATCTCCTAATTTAATGGGAAAAATCGTGTTCTTTCTGTAAATTAATGAAAATTTTATCCAAAGCTGTATAATTTTGTCACAAAAACTGGCCAAAATACCTACATTTTGTAATTGCAAATAAAGTTATATTCATTTTTATTTTTTTTATTATTTGATCTCATTTTACCTCAAAAAACAAAACAGACGTGTATGGTACACTACCAGTACAGTTTAAGTAAGTGGAACGCTACGATTTGTATTGTTTCGACCAGTGGAACACTAACATTTTTAGTGTTCCGACCAGTGGTACACTAAAAATTTTAGTGTTCCGACCAGTGGAACACAACGATTTTTAATGTACCGCAGTCGGTACACTTCGATTTTTTAGTGTACCACTGCCGGTACACTACGATTTTTAGTGTACCGCTGTCGGTACACTACGATTTTTTAGTGTACCGAAGTTGGTACGCTAAGATTTTCGTTGTGCTCCGGAACAGTAACGCTAAAAATATTTTTAGTGTTTGTGTACCGGTACAGTACGTTATTTTAGTGTACCTATCCACCTTGGTACGGTACAGAACACTATGGAACGGTACCATAATGTTTATTTTCGAACGCTATTGGAGGGCGGAAAAAATCGTTGTTCGTTAAAGTTCTATATCGACATAGCCCTCATATAATTTTTGTCGGTTTTTCTGGTCGCTCTAGAGGCCGTAATTATGGCACGAACATCGCGAAATTTTACGTGGAGATGGGGGTCGGGCCAAAGAATAAGCATGGCTTTTTTGATAAAGATCGGACTATATTTAGCGGGTCAAATGAACCCTGACTTTTGTGTGAAAAATTACAACATTCTTGTTCTGGGGCTTATATATTTACTCCTGAGGGATATAGACCGAGAAGTTGATATCATATCCAAGAGGAGTGGTTGGCCTTTAAATTAATACCAAATACAGTTATGTATCTACTCAGATCTGGGAGTTACACTCAAATATTTACAGGTGCTTACGTATTCAGATATTATTTACTAACCCATTACCACATTAGAGGGCGGTAATATCGCGCTGATCTCTTTGAAATTTTCCATGAAGTTCCAGTTATGCTCAAGGACAACGCCTACAATTTTCGGTGATGATCAGATAATAGTATTGGGATGAAATATACCGAAAACTTAATTTTTTTGTGTGTTTTCAAGTCGAATATGGATAAGTAATTTGAAGGGCTGCACTGAGTATTCGAAAATGTAAGGAAAAGGTGCTGTTGACCTCTAATCGGGCAAGAAGGGGCAAATATCAGGAAATATTACCCAGACTCGGAATAAACATTCGCAGAGAGTTAGAGTTCCGTGGTAGTTGTGTAGGGTATCGTATGGTTGGCCCCGTCCGACTATACTGCTCCGCTCACCGGTTTACTCATATAATCGTTGGAGATAAAAATGAGATATATGCGTTCACGTTTTTTTTTTTTTTTTGTTCTTTTGGACATTTTATTTTATATTCTGAATTAAAAAAAAGAAAATTAGCCTACCAAAAATGTTATTGTCTCAAGTTTCAGGGTATACAAAGTTAGGGCTTTATCGATTTTAGCTCCTTTCGGAATAACGCCCATATAAAGGCACCCACATTTTTGACGTTTCGTGGATTTTATAAACGTTGTTTAACAAAATTATCTTCAATTTTAAATTTTGGTTTATCAATGGGTGACAAATTTCCGTACCAAAAATTATCCACATTTTGCTAAAAATTCCATATAATGTTATCTCCAATTTTTGGTACTTTGAGAATTTCGGAGAAATTTTTCATCCGTCACACGGCATTTTCGGTATGTATAGGATCCTAGCCCGAATTTATAAACTGAATGCCTAAAGTTGGTTATTTTATTTTCTACTGATAACAATTTACCATAACATAGCCCCCATACATATATAACCCGATCAATTTTGTGATATTTTGAATCTCCACCTCATGATGGAGGGTCGGCTGAATTTAACAACATTTTTATTTATTTTTAAAAATTTCAAACACAATGTGCTACTGTCTCGTGTCTTAATACTATTTCTAATGATCCATAGATTATTTCCAGATTCTTTATTTTGTTTAACACATTGAATTTCTTTTTTATTTCTGTTGTTGTTGTGTAAAATCGTCATCATCATCATCGTCTTCAAATGAACTCTAAATAATTTCCTTAATGCCTTCAAACATGCGTCACAAGATGCTGTTGATGTAAGTTGTCAGCTGTCACTTTTAGGCTAAATACACCAATCAACGCACAGCCACCAAACGTGATTCCTTACATTCTTCCGGAAATGTGTTTGCCAAGGGAACCAAGGGCTGAATGTGTATGTGGATTATACAAAGATTCGAGTGTTTAGTTATCCATTGTGAATGAATTCATTGGTTTACAATGAATGTATTGCTTGCTTGTAAATAATCCAGAACAACATCTATATTTAGAATTGGAACTCCATCCACAACAAATGCTAACAGATGTCTTGTTTTTTTACCGCTAAGGCGTAACTTACTACTGATGATGGAATAGAAGTGCGAAAAATGTTAAACATTTTCCATGTTTTAGCTTTTGTTTATTTGCTCCCAAAAATAGCCCACAATCTACTGATAATTATGCGTGCGAAGTGTAATATACCAAGCTGACCTCTTTCACTGTTCGAAATGTAATTTGACCCAATTTGTAGTTGAATTTCGAGATTAACAAAATAGATTTCATTTTAATTAATTTGGTTAACCCAAATAGTGAGAGATTTTTTTGTTCTCTTCCAAAAAAAAATGCTCGCCCAGCTCTAATGAAAGACAGAAAACTAAATTTATAAACTAAAGAATTTCAAATGATTTTCTTGTTGTTGTTGTTGTTTTTTTCTTGTTTGTTTTAGAGAACCTCTGACTTAGTTTTTGTTTGGTCTTATTCGCTCTTGGAATTTATGTTTTAATTTTTGTTTGGTGCAATGTAAACAGTGCAGACTGCTAAGCATAAGAACAAATAGTAGTTGTAGTAGGCACAGTATGTTTGGAAAAAAGGGGAAGAGTAAATAATTTTTCGAAAATGGGAAGCAGAAAAATAGGCTTCATTATTTTAGAAAGTGAACATCTGCTAAAGTTCCATTAGGAGAAGAATTTCCGCAAGAACTTCTTCTGAGGATTTTCGTCGGCCTCTGAAAAGACTTCTATCTTCCGAAATGTATCTATATATCAAACTATTGAAAACGTCGATTTGTTCTGCAGAGCGGCATTTATTAGATCATCCAACATGAGGCGAAAATTGCAAATACCTAAAGAGAAGAGTAATATTGGAACATGGACCCAGATGGTTTATTATCTTCTCTGGAAACGGAGTATAAACTTACAGGCAGAAAAATTATAAGTTTGAACATTAGGCTATGGCCTTCCACATAGTCGGAATCAGTAGGCCTATATTACAAATGTTCTGTAAAAAGTTATTTACCCTCTATGGATCCTAAGAGCCACATTAAGTCCTTTCAGTTAGAAAATCAAGATAGGACCTTCAACGATCTGATAATGGGGGTTACGTTAAAAAATGTTGTAAATGATATTTAGAAATTTTGTTTACCACTAAAAACGGATATGACAAATTATGACAATTAGGACCATAAAAACCTATAATGGAGGCGGTACCTAAACACCTTTATACTGTGTTTCGAAGACCACCACTAACCCAGAATTATAAACTACAGTCGCTTCGCTCGGAAAAAGCGTCTATGACAAATAACTAAAATCGAGGGGGACATGTATGTGGGGAAATGGACCTACATAGAAATTCTCTGCTAACATATTTGGATCTCCAACGTACATTTCTTCGAAGAAGTTTTTTATACACAACTAACACAGAATGGCAAACTTAGGTAGAAAATATTTTTAATTGGGTGTGTCCTCTATTGAAAAAAGAACCAAACGATATGCTGAAGATCTATAAAAAGTAAATTAGCAGAATGTCGTCCTGGAAGAACTTCAGAATATCTCCTTCCTTTTATTGAAGGTTCCAGGAGAACTGTAGAAGACATACGATCTTTGGAATGAGGGCCAGTGAACACCTCTGTCCACAGGAGACCTATAGACCTATCTATGTAGAGAATACAACTTGTTGAAGGGTTTCTGTCCTTAGAAGATCTCTAAAAGATATGTAATCCGCCTACAATCTGTAGTACAAGGTTTTCGGGTCACCGAAGACCTTTAGGTGATGTTTTTTTCTATGCATAGAAGTAGACTTGTAGAACATTTTCTGACCGCAGCCAACTCCTAGAATATCTTCTATCCACTAATGGCATAACAAAGAACTTCGGTACACAGAATACCTCAAAAAGGATATTTGCCCACAAAAGATCTCTAATGGATTTGTTTTCTACAGAAGATCTCTGAAAAGACTACGGGTTATCGAAAGCCTCGAATAGGTTATTTTGACCAGGAAACGTAAATAATTGAAATAACTTCTGTCTACAAAGGAAATTTTCTCGATATAAGTTCTATTGTCAGACTCTCCATAAAATGGCCTCTGACAAGGCTACTGTCCATAGAGGCCCCCTAAAAATGACTTCTGTTCATGAAAGACGTCTCTACAGTGTATTCTGTCCACAGAACCCTATTAAATGTCTTCTTTCCATAGAAGTTCACTGTCCAAATAGTGTTCTGTTTATAGAACACTATAAAATATCTTCTCTCCATAGAAGTCCATAGTTTACAAAAGGTCTCCAAAAAATCTCCATTGAAAACTTATGCAAGGTATTTAATTAACAGAAGACTTATTCTGTTACCAGAAAATGTCTATAATGACTTCTGTCCAAAGACTTCTAAAGCGTATTCGTGTTCAGTCCACATAAGACCTATATAAAATTTCTGCCCGTACAACTCTGTTTACAAAGGATCCACTTTTCACAAGAAGGCAACGAAAGGTCATCTGTCTATTAAATACCTCAAATATGTCTTTTGTAGGAGGTCTTATTTTCATTGTTAACCTCTAGAGAGCATTCTGTCTGTAGAAGACGTCTTAAAGGCCTACTTACTGCCGATAGTTGACCCTCTCTTTAGAAATCAGCCCTCTCTTTAGAAAGACAGCCCTCTCTTTAGAAGGACTGCAAACGGCGATAAAAAACTCTATGTACCTCTTGTAGGCGTTTCGTGTATATGAGGCCTCTACAAAATTTTACTATAGAATTTTACCGTATATATACTTGACTTTTATTTTTGGAATTTTTTCTTAATTTCAAAACCACTGTCCCCCATGTAATTGTTCGACAGTGTTCGATGATAAAAAAAGTATTTTGAGGTTCTTGTTTTTTTCTTATTTTAATTTTTGTTCAAATATCCATGCAATGGAACTCCTCCTCATGGTCGTGCAATCAACGAATGCCATTGTTTAGACAAGACACAAGTGTTTCACGATCTTTGGAGAGCGAGTTCATGACGGTGTTCATGTACCTCTCTGGCTTAGTGTTGTTTATAATATTAATTTTTCATTTGTTTCATTTTTGTATGTGTTGTTGTAGTTGTTGGTAATGTGATTTCAATATTTAAAAGCGTCAGCAGCAACAACAACAACATAATTCATCAGTGAGATATGATTTCCCAAAATATTCACTTTAATATATTTAATGCCACAGTCAGCAGAGAAGTTGTTCTTTGTGGTATACCACGTGAGATTTGTTCTTTATTTTAGATGATTTGAGAGAATGAACCTAAAAAAAGAAAACTCAAACGGAGACCCTTTCTGATCTTAAATTTCACTATAAAATGATTCAATTGTAGTTCAATATCGAGTCCATAGAATCATACCAGAACAATATCAAAAGATTTTAACGTTCCAATTCAAAAATGTTTGCTGGGTAATATCATATTTGTGGTTTGACTCTTTGTGATCATTTGTGGAAATAACTGTCTGTGTGTATCTCCGTCTTTATATCTGTCCGTCGTCCGTCCGCCCATCTATCCGCATGTCTGTCTCTCTGCCACACAGTGTGTCCATAACATTTGCAGGGCATATCTTTAAGTATAAGTATATTTACCTTGATGATTGCTGTTTAAATGTTCATGTATGTTTGTATATCTATCTCTTTGTGTTGGGTTACACACAAGTACTATTTGAACTGATAACGACGGTTGGTTGCTTGGTTGCTCCGTTGACGGTTTTTTGTAGAGTTGGCTTTCTTTTGGAGAAACACACAAGAGAATCGGTAAAGAATTGTGTTTTGTGGGTATTTTTTTTTTTCTTTTGCGGGGAGGGAAGTTTCAATTAGTCACTTTTGTATTTCTGTTTCACAAAAAAAAATTGCAAAATATCTTTGACACAATTGAAATGTGATAAGATTTCGATAAATAATGCCCAAAAATTAATATAACATTGTTTTGTTATTGCAAGTGGGTTTTCTTTTTTATTCCTGAAATGAAATTATTATGGATTAACAGTTAAATTACTAGAACACTTTAATATTAATATATATTTTATCTAAAGTCGACTCTGCATACTGGAAAATGATTGATATCAGATTGGTGTTTTCAGAACAAAATTTTTTATACTTTTGTTATTTTCGAAACATTTAAATTGAGTTTTATTATTTTTCAAACAATCCTAATTAAATGTACATTTGGAGTTCTCAGTTGACAGCAAGCCGATGTTAAATATGTTGGGATCCCTTTTCCCCTACTACTATCGAGTTATCATTCCAAGAATATTATAGTATGAAACTGTTGTATTTCCTCCTTTAGTAAAAAGCAATTAGTTCCTTTTGGAAAAATAAACTATCCCGTAAAAGTGAATACTCAAAATGCGTTACTCTTATAGCAGATCTTCCTCCAATATAAGATCAATTGGTCGATCATTGGAGAACTTTAGAAATATCCGAAATATTTTTTCTCGATATAAGTTTTGTCAGGTCTTCTGTCCATAAAAGATCGCTAACGAGGCTTCTGTCCTAGAAGACCCCCAAAAAAGTCTTCTATCCTTGAAAGACCTCTATAGTGTATTCTGTCCGGGGAACCCTATCTCTTCATAGAAATTCACTTTTCACAGAAGACCTCTAGAAGATTTTCTGACTGTAGGAAACCACTACAAGTTATTTCATTCATAGAAGACTTATTTACCTTTCTAGAAGTCATTGAAGTCTATAATAGAAGACTTTCTGTCCATGAAATCTATTCATAGAACACTATAATATATCTTCTCTCCACAGAAATCCAAAGCTTACAAAAGGTCTCCAGATAATCTTCTGTCCATAGAAAACTTCTACAATCATTTCATTAACAGAAGACTTCTTTTGTTTCCAGAAGTATAATGTATAATGACTTCTGTCCAGAGACGATTTCTAAAGGGTATTCGTGTTCAGTCCATATAAGACCTGTATAGAAATATCTGCCTATGCACCTCTAGAAGGTCTTTTCTTCACAGAAGTCCTCTAAAAGGTATTCTGTCTACAGTATACATATAAATTGTAGTATGTCCATAGAATAACTACAGAAGACCATCTGCTCATAGAAGACATCTAGAACGTCTTCATGGATAAATCTGTATATAATCTGAAGCTGATCTAGACTATATAGATTAGATAAACTAGTATACTAATAATTGTATGCGCTACAAAATATATATTTCGTACATCGATATATTTGAAATCTTGGTCCTAGATAAACGATTTAGTATACCCAGAGATCTATCTGAATTTTACAAGATTCATATCTATCCCAATTAAGTCCGATCGTCATGAAATTAAGCATAAAATTTCCGTTCCGGCTATTGACCTTTGGTGATGATAGATTCAGGATATCAAATGTACCAAACACTTTTTAAACCTATTCACCTAAGCTGCTACTCCTAGGATGTTTGATATTGTAAATAGGATATATCTGCCCAGGTATCTATCCCAATCGTCATGAAATCAAGCATGCAATTTCCGTTCCGGCTATTGACCTTTGGTGATGATAGATTCAGGAGATCAAAGTTACCAAACTCTTTTTAAACCCATTCATCTAAGCTACTACTCCTAGGATGTTTGATATTGTAAATATCTGCCCAGGTTTTGGTAAAGCCTCCAAGATATATGTATGTACCTTTCCATTTTCGGTATTTAGAAGGTTTTTAGTTCAACGAAGTGGTTGTAGTTTGGTACTTAGAATTCAATGTGGGCGAAAAAAAATTCAGAAGATTTTTTCCGATATAGGTCCAAGTTATTACATTGATCCCACATAAATGATCGCATTTACCGCCAAAGTTACTGTAATTTGGTATTCCGGGTTTATGGCGGGTGAAAACATAATTATTCGGTATTGTTTGATTGTTCGGTATTGTTTGAAAGAGAATATATCGGTTAACCTTTTGGTATACCTTCCATATAACTGTCCCTCCCCTTTTTCGGCATTTTTGAAGGATTTGGTAGAATTTCCTTACAAGAGGTTCTGTAATTTGGCATTTCTTGTTCCTGGGAGACTCAGGAGACTTATTCCCTCAGCCTAATAGCGAATGCGGTTATGTACCCTTTAATACGGCAAAAATGTGCCTCATCGGAATATTGGTCCGTGGTCCGTTTAATCCGTTTCAGACAATTTGAGATGCTAAAATGTGTTTTATAATATCATGCGTACGGACTATCCGATTTAAACCAAACTTTTTACAACCAATTATCTTTACCACGTCCAGATCTAGACGGAAGATTGGACCCATTGGTCCACTACTTCTGGTACCTCAACCACAAATGGCCAAACTTTTCAGTATTTATAAATTCAATATTAGGCGATTCCATTCGAACCAAACATTACACAACTTAATATATTTACCAAGCTTAAGTCAAGATGGAACCGTCGGCCCTTTGATTCTGCCACCTTCCCCATAGGGGGTCAATATTTTAAAACTTGTAAATTTAATTTGAGAAACTGATTTGATCAACATTGAATTCGAAAATTCTTTGATAAAGTCATATATCTTATATGAAACGAATAATAAAATCTGTGTGTAATTCCAAGACCTCCACTAATCATAGGCTCAGGGTCGGCAACACCTACTAACCCTTTTTTATTTGTTTTTTAGAGAAATTTTTTTGAAAAATTATCATATTTTGACATATCCCCTATATACATGTCCAAACCTATTTACATTATATTGAAGGTTTAAACCGATATAGAGGGTGTAATTTAACATTCCGAATTAATGGAAGGTGAAACTATATTTTGAGAAATATTGTATCCTATATCAGTTGCAATCTTCCGATTTGTAAAATATAAGAATAACTATTAAAATGTACCACTGTGCAATTCCATATATCCAATATTTGTGCGCTTTAAATGAATGGCTGCAATGCAGAGTCGACAGTGGATAATGTATGAATTTTTGATTCTAGTATTTTAAGGATTAATCACTTAAAAATTATAAAGAGTATATTTCTAAAAATATTTTTAATTTTCTATTTTTTTATTTTTTTTACACTATTTGTTTTTTTTTTAATTTCATAAATCCAATTATAGGGCGTGTGTATTTTTATTATCCAATTTAATTCACATGTTTAAGAAATAATTTAGAACACATATTCCTTGGGTAAATTTTGTAATTATTTTTATTCGAAATTTTTGTTCAAAAGTAGTTTTTTGGTAAAGATATCGCATAAATCATTCTCATCTCTTTCTTTTTGTTTTGTTTTTTTTTTTCTTTTTTTTTTGTAATTGTAATTAAAACGCACTTTTATTATGGCATTATTAAAAACCACACTTTACTACAACGTTGTTAGATTTGCTCTTAATTATTCTTTGTTTTATGTTTACTTTTAAAACTTTTTTCAACACAATTGTTGGTTCACACAAAATTCTAGAGAAGTAATTAAATGGGCTTTAATTTCGGCCAGTAACATCACTTCAATAATTGTGGTTTTTGTTGTCTACTTCATGTTTTTTGATTTTAGAAACACACCAAAAAACACGCATTTCAATTGTTGAATTGTCAAAACTGTCACATAGATGAAGAATCAAATCCAAATTTCAAGCAAATGATAATTAGAGCAGCAGCAGCGGTATTGTGAAATTTACCTTAATTTATGTTTCGGTACAATTAAACCACGTTGGATGTTGATGTTGTTGTTGTTATTATCACCTTGATCTAAACATCAACCCCAAATCAAAAAGGGACACAATTTAAATTTCAATTTAAGCACCACTATTTTTTGTTTTCTTTATGACAACAAAAACGCGGTTACCTCGCAACACGTTTTTCAATTATTTATTGTTACACCTGGATTATTATTATTTTTCCGTACTTTGTTATTTGCTTTTTTACGCAACAGAAAAAATTGCAAATTTTGCACAATTCCAGCATTTAATTTATCTTTCGTTTGTTTACAAAAACAAAAAAAAAACTGAACACACATACACTCGCAAAACGAAAAACAACAACAAAAATCAGTATTTAAATAATTTTTCAAATCTAAGAAAATTGGTTTTTTGTGTAACAACGGCTTTTGTATTTCATACGGAAAATATCTGGCTTCACAACCAACCGGCTCAAGTTCTCGTCAATAACTAAACAGTACGAACTAAACAATACAACGCCAATGGTGGTGTAGTGGTGCCGTTCGTGTTCATCGTCAGTGGAGTATCTTTCAGATACTTTTTCCATTGTTGTTTACCGGTAGCTGTTCGTGTGTGTGTGTGTGATTTGTTTACGTTTTTGCTTTATCTGTGTGTGTGGTCGCGTGTATGTGCGTTCATTCTAGTATGTTAGTGTTCATTGCATTGGATGAACCCCCTTCAATAACTGTTATGCCGCATTTTAACTCTAATTGGGAATTTTGTTTGTGTTTCCCTCGGAAATGTATTGTGAAAACTCTCTGCCTGTTACTCTCTTCCAAACCAAAACCGAATTCATTCTCTCTTCGTATACTATTCACTCCCTCTGTTTAAAAAATGAACCTTTGCCACTATCTTAATCTGAGGGAATTTCTTCATTGTTGGTTGTTTGCCTGTCTGCCTGCCTAACTGACTGGGCAACACTACACGCTGTTCGGTGTTATAAAGTCATAAAATGTTAAGTCCCGGCTTTTTTAAAGTAAAAGTCAACAATGCTATGCTGCATTTTACAGATCGCCTATCTTTCTTTCGTTTGTCCTTTTATTGTATTTACGGTTTAAAGTCATCTATTTTATTGAACTCACACCTCTTTCTGTTTGCCCACTAAGCCACACAGTGAAATATGTTTGTAGTTCGATTTGTTGTCCGTTACTAAGAAATATAACGTGTGATAATTTTTCTTTAAGTTAAACAAATATTTAGTTTTCTTTTTTATTTTTTGTTTTTTTTTTTTTTTTTTGCAATTTTAAAGAAATATAAATGCCAAGGCTTTACTCTAGAGTTTGTTGCCATGTTGTATTTTTAGCATAAAATCGTTGGACAAGTAAATCTTTTCGAACAGTAAAATACTGAATGAGAAGTGTAGTAGGGCCTTAAATTTAAATCTGCTAAAGCATATACAGTTGGGCTTTTAAATGTTTGCAAAAAATTGGAAAAACGTTGAAAATTAGACCGATCTTGTATGCCATCAATTTTCACAATACCTAAAATCGCAATGAAAATCCAAAATAATGTATTACATTCAATACAATCGTTTCGCCAATCTTCAAAACAATTCTGAAACGCGCTTTATGCACTGGTTTCAATTTTTATAGCCTTTTATACACAGGTATTATGTCTTTTAGATTTTCGACTGTCAAAAAGGTGTAGACGTCAAAAACGTCATATACCTGTCTATCAAGGATATAATTATGTTGGGGGAAAAATAAATTCATTATTTTTATATGAACTGTAGGACTGTATGTAGGAACTGTATGTAAATATGCACCATTGTTGCATGATTTGTTGCCCTTTTTAAGGTAACTTCATAATGCCTCTCTCATAGAAGTTCTAATCTCTATTTGTAAAAAACTCTAGTAGTCGATTTTCACAATCCTCCCTAGATACCTGTTTAAGTTCGATACATTGCTTACGGCAATGTATATGTTCGATACATTGTTTCCCCTTCTACAGCATTACAATTAACCACTTTAATTGGCCGCTCTTCGGAGCCCAATGGGGAAATCTTCTCTGCATATCTTCCAGGAGCCTCATTCGCCTAGTTCGGATTGTAGGGGAGAGTTTCGCTCTCTTCTACTATATCTCCTGGAAGCCACATTCGCTTAGTTCGGATGCAGAGAGGCGCTTTCCAATGCTGTGGTCGTAGTTGTTGATCACGGCCTTGCTGTTGCTTTCATGCCCATTGCAACATCACTTGCATTCTAACTCTCGTTGCTAAAACTTGCATTTTAACTCTCGTTGTAATCACTTGCATTCTAACTTTCGTTGTTTAAACTTGCTTTCTAACTTGCAATCTAGCTTTCGATCTCGCACGCACGCATTAAGGTAAAGTTTTGTTTCATTCGAAACTCCTTAACTTACCAAATAAAGTTTGAAAATATATTCTAATACCAAATTGTTTTATTTTGTTTTTCTCTCTTTATTGGTTTTTCTCCCCTCATCGGTATCACGCCAACATTTTGATCCGTTCGAGCCGGATAAAAATAAGCATTTTTGTTTGTCTACCAACAAATTGTGACGTTACTCATCTCGCTTATTCCTTATTTTCGAAGGAGAAATATATCATCCCCCTCACCAAACACAACACCTCATCAACAACATCAAAAACTGCATCATCATCCAAACAATACATCATAAACTCAAAGGTATGTAGTTCAGTTTCTTTTATATTGAGCATACCGCGAGTGTTTTCGTTTTTACATTTCGCTTTACAAAAATAAATATTCCATTTGTTGCTACTTATTTCGCTACGTCACGTACTGGTCGCCCTACAATTGCCTTAACGCGTGTTTCCCTAAATATACAGTCCACACATTGTCTCATATTCTTGCAATAATTTGTTAGCCAGTGATCGGTTGTGTAGTGATTATTTTTTATTTCTCACTAAAGGCTACATATACACCCCCGCATTCTCGTTAACTCCGCTAGCCAGCAGTGAGAAAAAGCACTAACAACAATACGAACACTCATCGTGCCCTTTTTCTAATCCCTTTTGTTATTCTCAAACCTACCAACAATTCGAATATCGCATCAACTCTCCTCGTTTGTTCGTTAAACACAACAATAATATTCTAATATTCCACGCGGTATTTTATAGCGTCTGTTTGTTAACATATAATCCTACCAACAACATATCCATCTCCCCAACTCTCACTGTTGGATCGTTCTCGTTGTTTTGTTAAAAATATCATTCTCGCATTCTAGCCGCCTTGTTTGGTGTGAGCCGACTAACAAACAAACGTACCAACAAGATCTTGCTCTCCCCACACATCTCTGTTGGTTCGTTGTCGTTGGTCTGTTTGTAGTGCGTTAGCCGTTCACTCAACACTGCTTGTGTTTTATTCCCTTTTGTGCGGTATTCGTTTTTCACCACTGCACAGTGGGTACGTAGTAAAAATTGTGAAATTTTATAAATAATATTTTAAAAAATATTTTATAAAAAATTGTTGTTATATTTGTTGGTCTATGGTAGATTTTTGGACTTTTTAATAAAAAGTACCATACTTTCGGCATTTTACAAGAGCATTCAAAGCATTCCTTTGTGGTTAATTAAAAACTATTTTTGGGCAATTTTAATAAATTTCTTATATATATTTCGAAAAAATACATATTTACATTTACAACAAAAATTAGTTGTCTGTAAAATTATAGCTTCATTTGAAATTTCGTGCACCCTACTGTCGGTAATTGCGATTTTCAAATTATTTTCGCCAATTTGTGTTCCTTTTTTTGAAAAATATCACAAAATTTGTTGTTTTTATTTGTTCCTATCGACTATCGATCCCTATTGCAAATTCGACTGTGTGTACCCTACATTCGGTTCTAGTCGACCTTAAATAGTAAAAATATAGATTTTTTGGACTTTTTTGCTTCGCTATCGTTTGTTTTTCTATAGAATCATGTCGGTCACTCCATTGACACAATTTATTCGCGCTTCAGATAATGTGGTCAAATTTATTGCCTCATACCATATGCTTAAGCCAGAAAGTCATACGATTTTCAGCCTTGAAATTCAAAGCTCGGAACTTCAAGAGTTATGGTCTAAAGTCAAAGACACTTACGACAAGTGTATTGACTATTTGTTGACACTAGAGGGTACAACATCTGAAAAAATCTCTTCTGCCGATTCGAAGTACCAATCGTCAAACCTAAGTTTCATTGATTGTTTGTCTGAGATCAATGAAAAGATTCACAATCTTAAGTCGGTGAAATCTACCTCTGAAACTCCTGTCGTCGTTAATGCTAGCACACCGCAAACTACGTCAGCTCCAAATTCTCAACTAATCGGTAGTGCTTCTAATCGACCTCTTGTTGATCAGCCACGTTCCGCAAATGACATGAATACTTCTCGTGATAGTTCGAATATCCCAAATTTTACAAATATGGTTCAAACAAATTTTCCAAATCCTGCAGAAGTTTCCATCTCTAATTGGAGTTTGCCTCCAATAGTTTCGAATACCATGCATAACCTCAACTTACCACCGTGTGAGATTGAGGAGTTTCATGGAGACTTCTTATCGTGGCCCACATTCCGGGATCTTTTCTCAGCTATATTTATTAATAACTCTCGCCTAAGTGACATTGAGAGGCTTTGTCACTTAGTTCAGAAAACAAAAGGTGAAGCTAGGGAAATCGTGTCCAAGTTTCCACTCACCCATAAAAGTTTCGCTATGGCTTGGCAGTCGTTGAAGGATACGTACGATAATAAACGTATTCTAGTGCATAACCATCTCAAGCTCTTATTCGACCTTCCCTTTTTAGAATCTGAATCTAGTTCTAATTTAAAAATTCTACAGCGTGGTATCAACGGCTGCATTTCTGCTATGTCAGTGTATGATGTAGCTACGGATCACTGGGATCCTATTTTAGTATATATTTGTCAACAGCGTTTACCTAAACTAACTGTAGCTTTGTGGGAACAGAGTATTAAAGATAAATCTTCGCTATCGTCGTGGGAAGACTTAAACAAATTCCTTACTGAAAGGATTCAAACTTTAGCTTGTTTACGAGACATGAGATGTTCTCCTTCTAGTCCGATTTCGAAAAATAAAGTCAAAACCCATATGGTTACTTCAGTGGTTAAAAATAAGTCGAAATCATGCATTCTTTGTAGAAATGAATTTCATTCATTACGCTCATGTCCAAAATTTAGAACTCTTTCGTTTGAAAAAAGATTTGAAGTGGCTAAAAAACAAGGTTGTTGTTTAAATTGCCTGTCTGTAGGACATTCCGTCAAGAATTGTGCCAGTAGTAATAACTGTAATATTTGTAAAATTCGCCATCATACTTTGTTGCACAGGCCTACTGCTTCTCCTCAATCATCTAGGATTGGTTCTCCTCACACCTCTAGTAATGGTTCTCCTCTATCGTCTAGGCCTTCGTATCCTATCGCGACAAATGTTGTCAATCCTCCACAAGTAGATGGCAATGTGGCATCAACTTCTACTGGCAACACTCCTCGAGTAGTAAATAGTCAGGTGTTCCATACCTCCCAAAATCGAAATGTTATGTTGGGTACTGCTATGGTCAACATCGTTCATTCCGGAGTTTCATATCCAGTTCGTGCGCTTATCGACCCTGGTTCAGAGGCTTCGTTCATATCTGAACATTTGCAAAAACGACTCAAATTGCCCACTCAGTCAATCTCTGCCATCGTTTCTGGGGTAAATAGTTCAACTTATGCCACTTCCAAGAAAAATTGTTCAATTCGCATCGGTTCACGCTTAGATACTTCTTTATTTGTTGATGCAAATGCTTTCGTTCTTCCAAAAATATCTGGAAATCTTCCTTCAGTGCCCCTTAGTTCTAATCTCACTTCTTGCTTGCCCAATCTTCCTTTAGCCGATGCTCATCTCTTCAATTGTAGACCTGTAGATTTGTTGTTAGGGGCAGATTTGTATCCACAGATCTTGAAGGAAGGGACGCAACGAAATGTTTTGGGTTCCCTTTTAGCCCAAAACACGATATTCGGCTGGATTCTGACTGGTCCTATGCCTTCGTCCTCAGTCCAGGTCTTTAGGACTGCGTTGGATTTTGCTGAGGATGAATCTCGCCACAGAACACTACTCCGACTTTGGGGACTTCCATATGTTCCCAAATTGAAGCATCCTTCGCCGTCGGACATGTTCTGTGAGAGGAATTATCGTCGTTGCGTCCGATCAAAATTCATCTAATTTTCGTAATTCTCGCTTACCTATACTTTCGTTGCTAGATCAGCCTTTCTTTGCTTTCAAACAGTGCACTCCTCCCCAAAGCTTTCAGTATCTAACGCTGCCATACATTGTACGTCAATCAACTATCTTGCCGTTTTCATGCCAACTTGTTTGTATTCTTGCAGAATTCGTTCACGCGATTTCCATTCATGGTGGAAATCAGCCTCGTAGCCTTCTTATCGATATTTGGTTTCTAAAATTATGGGTTTTGTTATCAATCGTTTAATCTTCTTGAGATTTCTTGGTTGCTCTTTTTCGAAAAAAAATATTTACTCGAACCCTTCGATATGAAGTTGTATACGAATTCAGCGTGTCGTATCGTCAAAGGTTTGTGTATGTCTTCGTCTGCTTTTCAGTCAAAGCAGTTTCTTAGAAGTCATTTCTCCCTTGTGCTCTGCTTCATTTTGGCTGCTCTTTATCGTTTTTGATTGTCGTATTTGCCATAGGACAGAATTTGTTTAATTCGTACTGAGGCCTGCTTAACTTCTAGATCCCTTTCGATAATGTTCAACTTACATCGGGCCATCTATCTAGTCGCTCTTCCTCGTTCGCCACAGTAACCAATAATAGTCGATTTCCCTCTAAGTCTTATCAATAGACTTCTCTAGTTAAAATTTGTAGTATTTACTGCAATTTCAATATGCAATTTCAATAACTCGTTGTGCTCTGTCGTGAGCAATCACTTAGGTCCAACAAGAAATTGTTCGTCGACCAGAGACTAAATTAGTTGTAAATAGTAAAGAATAACTTCATCGTGTATTCTTTTTGTCAAAATAGTCGAAAAATAAATAATCTCAAATTGAATTATATCCGTTCCTGCTCAATAAAACTGAACTACTATACCTATCGATGCATTTAATTCACAATGCAATTACTAACCATAGTTTAAGTCGCGTACTAATCTAATATCGGTTGCCACGCAGCTAGCGCGGCAAGGTGGGCGGCAATGTTTAAGTTCGATACATTGCTTACGGCAATGTATATGTTCGATACATTGTTTCCCCTTCTACAGCATTACAATTAACCACTTTAATTGGCCGCTCTTCGGAGCCCAATGGGGAAATCTTCTCTGCATATCTTCCAGGAGCCTCATTCGCCTAGTTCGGATTGTAGGGGAGAGTTTCGCTCTCTTCTACTATATCTCCTGGAAGCCACATTCGCTTAGTTCGGATGCAGAGAGGCGCTTTCCAATGCTGTGGTCGTAGTTGTTGATCACGGCCTTGCTGTTGCTTTCATGCCCATTGCAACATCACTTGCATTCTAACTCTCGTTGCTAAAACTTGCATTCTAACTTTCGTTGTTTAAACTTGCTTTCTAACTTGCAATCTAGCTTTCGATCTCGCACGCACGCACGCATTAAGGTAAAGTTTTGTTTCGTTCGAAACTCCTTAACTTACCAAATAAAGTTGAAAACATATTCTAATATCAAATTGTTTTATTTGTTTTTCTCTCTTTATTGGTTTTTCTCCCCTCCTCGGTAATTCGCCCTTCCAACGACCATAAATCTGAAGTTGTTTGATCAATACTTTACGAAAAATCTGCCGAAAAAATAATGGATTTCTTTTTCCCAACTTAATATTATTTTTACATATCGACGCCTCCGAACCATAGTATGCTAAGTCGACTTAGCATGTTTTAAAGTTCTTTACGTTTTCAGATACTACGGTCCTTAATTTAAATTCTCTGAAATTTTGGTAATCATCGGCCAATCCAAACCAAAGTTATAAGCAAAAATGTACTTAGCATGGCACGTAAGATATAAGAAACTTCCATACTTTGAGAGCTTCTACTGAAAAACTCACTTTTCAGACTTAGCATACTATTCTTCGGAGGCGTCGATATATTTGTCTTTTCCTTACTAGAACTGATAAACCATTCTAATCGTTTTAGAGAAGAAAATTTTGAAAAAAAATCGCCAAAAACCTAACGGTTTTGGGTGGGATTCGGATATTTTTGACGTATGTATTATACATCGGATATACATTCCATATATATTTTGCTCCGATTTTTAGCAAATGGTGCAGCAAAGAGTCAAATTTAGACTGATTTTGCACAACGTACTGATGTTAGGATAGACTAACGTGTGCCAAGTATTACTGAAATCAGTTCAGATACATATACATTTTCGTCCGATTTTTAGCAAATGGTGATGCAAAGAGTCAAATTTAGACTGATTGGGACACAATTTTCACAACGTACTAGCGTTAGTATAACATAACGTGTGCAAAGTTTTATTGAAATCGGTTTAAATTTAGATATAGATCTGTTATAAATTTTCAACCAATTTTATGATACTGGTGCAGCAAAGGGTTAAAGTGTGTCCGATTGACACAACATTATGAGCATCGAAATGGTTCTGCAATAAAGTCTGGTAAGTTTGAATGAAATTGTTTCTGATTTAGATATATCTCCCATATATATTCGTCCGATTTTAGGTAACTATACATTTTTTTTTTGGTTAACACCAAATTTTGCTCAACGTTCTAAAGTTAGTATAGCCTAACATGTGCAATTTTTAGATATGAAATTGAGCCTAGAATATTGCATTTTGTAAAAATTGTTTCAGATGCAAATATAGATATCATATATATTTTCGACTGACTTCATGTTAATTGTGCACCAAATGATGAACTGGTGTCCAATTGAGATTACATTTTGAACACTGTGTTGTAATGACTAGTTTGATTTAAATCGATTTTCTAAATTTGCTCTAATGAAATTAATTTTGGTCACCAATAACATACGTGTGGATTGATGAACGCAATATGAGCCCGAATTCGGTTGAACCCCGAAATACGGAAAATTTGTTGTACCGTTATATGGGGGATAACAAAAAAAAATGGACCGATATTTTTAATTTTCAGTGAAGACATATGGTACCCAATAAGAACCCATTATACCAAATTTCAGAGAATTCGCTTGAATAATCAAATAATCGATATAACTCATTTTCGAACTTAACCTACCTGAAAACAAAAGGCAACTCTAAAATTTTTCTCAATTCGTTAAGAGGCTGATCAAAAATATATACTTTATATAGTGGAGAGTATAAAAAGGTACAAATGTACCCGGTTATTGATCGTAGAGTTAAGTCGGTTCACATATAGACACAGATCGCATATTTAAATTAGTACAATTTCATGTCAATGGTCTCTTAGAATGCAACTCTTTATTATAGGCAAAGTGGTAAAGGTTATCAAATAGCCGACCCCGTCCGACTTTACTACTTTTCTTATTGGTTTGTATTAAAATAGCTAACTCATGCTAACTCGCATGTTAAAGGCTGTCCCCAGGTAAGCGTATTTCACCATAGTATGGATGATATTCTAAACATGAAATTGTCAGATTATATCCACAAAGTATGGAATTCTATGACAATTTAGTCATTTCCGTCGGTCTGTACATCTGTTGTTATCATATTACCTTGGAGGTTATTAAGATACAAAAAATGAAATGTCAATTTCGAAAAAGAACTATATATGTCCTCATTGAAACATAGCCCCAAGTTTCGGTATTTTAAATGTTAAGCGTTATCGTTTTGTGGTTGGATAAAACAATTCCCATTTAAAGTTGCTGACACGTATATCTCGTGTACATAGTGATTTACACTATATTGTAATCCCGCCCGTTATCCATTACAGTGGGGCTGAGAAATTTATGTGCAAATAAATTACAATATGAGTTAAACTTTAAGAAATTTGCCATCAAAAAATTCTGTAATTTTGAATTTCTGGTCTCTAGTAGAAAAAAACATTGTTTATATTGATTCTTCAGAATCTGAACCGATTTTCACAAAACTTTGCATACATCATTCTATACTTAATTCAGTATGCTATACCAAAATCGAAAGATATATGTGGTCTTTAGTGCACCATTTACCTAAAATCGGGCGAAACTATATATGGGAGCTATATGTAAATCTGGACCGATTTTCAAGAAACTTAGCATACATTATTCTAGAGTTAATTCAGTATGCTATGCAAAAATTCGTACAAATCGAATGATTTTCAGGGACTTTGGTGCCCCATTTACCTAAAATCGGGCGCAAGTATATAGGAACTATATCTAAATCTGGACCGATTTTCTCCAATTGCAATAGGGTTCGACCTTGAGCCAAATAAGTGACTTGTACCAAATTCCATCCAAATGGGATTATAAATGCGACCTGTATTTTGTTTACAACTTAACATCAACAGACGGGCGGACGGACTCAGAAAGTGATTCTATGCATATTGTCAAAAAGAACCATGGGTCTACCTCGATTCCTTTTGCCTGTTACAAACATATGCACAAAGGTATAAACACATTAATTATATCGGGACTTATGAGAGCAGCATTCAGACGACTGCAAGTTGTATGGAGAAGGTCACATGTATCCAAGAAAACAAAGCTTACAATATCCGAAGCCTGTATAAAATCTATGCTGCTATATGGCAGTGGAACCTGACTAGTAGCTAGACTACCAAACAAAAGAAGTATATTCTGGCCCAACTCCATAAGTTAGATTAAACGTAGGAAATGGATTTACTTGTTTTATAGTACATGTGTACATGTTATTATAGGTATCACATTCCCAGTTATCGATATTCGCTTTATATAGACATGTAATAAAACGATTCAAATTCTCACACACACCTTTGCGGAAATGAATATTCTGACACTTATTTGACAGTTGTCATTTAAAAAGTAATAAATCAATGTTTCTTCTTTTCTTTTTGATTTTTTACAGTGTGTAATTTTTTATAGTCGTTTTTATCTCTTTTTGACCTTACAACAAGACAGGTTGCAACACGCAACAATGTCCTCTGAAATGAATTTGGTTTGTTGTTCAAAGCAAAGGGGAAATGTGGTTATGTTTATTAGATTACTTTGAATTCTATTTGATTTCTTCTCTTTCTATTTCGTCTCTATGAAAATTTCCATTGCAAAGCGGATGTTCAAATGGTGAACAATTTGGTGAACGCAGATAGAAAGGAAGTTATTGTCGTCGTCGTTTGCAATGCGCTTGCGTGCAACAAGTAAATATTTGACGCTTCGAATGATTATTTCATTGAATTGGAAGAAAGAAGAAGAAGAAGCAGGAGCATAAAAAATAGAAATGGTAGTAATAGCAGTAGCAGTAAACCAAGTTCTAGATTTTTTTATGGCCAACGGTGAATGAAAGGAACAAAAACAGTACCATCAATGAATCCATGAATGCTACAAGGTGGTCAGCAATTTTTATTGGTTTAACATAGTTTCTGTTACTAAAAAAAAATGATGAAAACGGTTTATTGTTATTACTTTTATGTGGACTCTATGTCTGATTGTCTTTGTTTTTTCTGAAATGTTCAATTGTTTAATGAAATACAAACACGCAGCCAATGGTATATCAACCACCATTTAACCCTTCTCCGAGTATGTATGTTTAACAGAAGGTCATCACTTGAAACCAAATGCTATTTTTCCAGCTAAATGTCATGATCTTGATTCCGGAAATAACTGTTTCAATATAAAATTACCCTCAAAAGCTACTGCTTTCAATGGGGTTTTTAAAGTTTGTCAGATACAAAATGGTTTGCCATACACTTTTGTAAAGAAAATCGTTGGCTTTATTGCAAGTGATTTAAGGGTTAACAATTGTCTCAATTGTCCACTTGTAACCACTACTTGCAGTACTTCATTTGGGGAAAAATAATTTAAATAAATGTTTCGGTGATTTAAAGACAACATGTCATAATGAACGACATAACAAATAAATAAGGCTTCCAATCAATATTTGATAGGCATATAGCGGATATAACATGTTAACAAGTAATTTTTCAAAATTTAAGAAAAACAATCAATAAAGTACTTAAATTGATTTATGGCGGTATTCATTATTATCGGTAAAGTTTCTGTTGTCATTTTTAAGGGTTAAACATTGACATAAATAGATTTGACTTAACAACTCGAAATGAGCAACCGATATATCCACAGAAATTTGAAAACGTTAGGATTTCGGTTAGGGAGGTCAATCCTAAATCCGGAGCTTGGGTAAAAAGTTACGATGTTTAAATTATCTAGGTTGGTAATGATAATTTCAAACTATATGAGGATATGTATACCACATTGCATCAATATATTTGATATCAGGTTAAAAGTCAATCATCCCACATTCATACACTGGCAACGTAATCTGTGGAGCAACTAGAAAATCGTAAGATATCAAATTAAATCCCATCTGAAGACATTAACCACCAGTAAGGAAAGTAGTAAAGTCGGACTGAGCCGACTATATGATACCCTTCACCACTTTGGGTACATTGTACAAATGTATCCTTATAATTTCATATTAATGTGCACTCGAAGGAACATCCTATGCTAATTTTATTTTCATTCGGGCAGATTTTGAGTCATCTGCGAACCATGGGACAAATTTATGGAAAACGACATTCAAGTCTCAATTTGGTAGGTTGTGCAAAATTTCGTGTTAATCTGACAAACATTAGGAGTTTGGTGCACCATTTATGTAAAATCTGACGATTATATATGTATATGTGGGAAATCTGAACCGATTTTTCCGAAACGTAACACACAACATTCTAGAAGCAATTCAGTACGCTATGCCAAATTTCGCGCAAATCGAAGGATATGAAGATACTTTGGTGCACTATTTACATAAAATCGGACGAATATATATATATGGGAGCTATATCTAAATTTGAATAGATTTTCACGAATTTTAACACTCATCGTTCCCTTACTCAATTCAGTACGCTATGCCAAATTTCGTGCAAATCCAAGTATATAAAGATACTTTGGTGCACTATTTACATAAAATCGGACGAAAATATATATAGGACCTATATCTAAATCTGAACCGATTTTCACGAAACTTAGCACACATTACACTAGACTCAATTCAGTGCGCTATGATAAATTTCGTGAAAATCGAAGGATATATAACAACTTTGGTGCACCATTTACATGAAATCGGACGAAAATATATATGGGAGCTATATCTAAATCTGAACCGATTTTCATGAAATTTAACACACATCGTTCTAGACTTATTTCAGTAAACTCTGTCAAATTTCGTGCAAATCGATAGATAGATATATAGGGACTTTTGTACACCATTGACATAAAATCGGAGCTATATCTAAATCTGAACCAATTTCAATAGGATTCGTCCTTGGGACAAATGAGTGAGCTGTGCCAAATTTCATCAACATCGGATCATAAATGCGACCTGTAATTTGTTTACAATTTAACATGGACAGACAGTCGGACGGACAGACGGACATTCATAAATCGACTTAAAAAGTGATTCTATACATATTCTCAAAAGGAACCATGTGTCTATCTCGTTCCCTTTTGCCTGTTACAAACATACCACAGTGTGGTGAAGGGTATAAAAATACATTTTTAGTCAATTTCATGCCATAAATATTAACGGATCATTACAAAAAAAGCAAAAACCAGCGAACCAGCTACCATACGATACCCTACACAACTAACAGGGAACTCTAACTTTCTGTGGATTTTTTCCGGACCTGAGCAATATTTCGTGATAGTTGCACCCTTTTGTCCGAATTTTAGTAATATTCAGTACAGTCCTTCTAATTACTTGTACATATTTCCTTCACCGTGGGTTCTGTTGCGACGTTCGGCTTATAATTGTGATATATAAAAAAAAATAAGTTTTCGGTCCACTTTATCCCAAAATTATTATCTGATCATCACCGAAAATTATAGGCGTTGTCCTTGACCATAACTGAAACATCATGGAACATTTGAAAGCGATCAGTATGGTAATGGGTTACTAAATAATATCTGAATACGTAAGCACCTGTAAATAGTTAAGTTTAACTGCCACATCCGAGTACATACGACAATATAATTTGTATCAATTTAAAGGCCAACTACTCCTCTTGGATATACTATCAACTTTTCGGGTCTATGTCTATACGCTTTAGAATTTTATTATTTTTCACAAAAAAGTCAGGGTTCATTTGACTCGCTAAATATTGACCGATCTTTATTAAAAGAGTCATGCTTATTCTTTGGCCCGATCTTCTTCTCCGCGTAAAAATTTGCGATGTTTGGGCCATAATTGCGGCCTCTGAAGCGACCAGAAAAACCGACAAAAAATAAAGTAATTTGCCCATTTCATTCCCTAAACCTCAACCGATCATTACCAAGAACAATAGGGGTCTTCATTGGCCAGAACCCATCCTACATGCAACATTTTGTGAAGATTGTTCCATAACTGTGGCCTGTATGGTGTTTACAAATTATAACGGACGAATGGACACACATGTCTAGATCGACTCAGCTAGTCCAGATGTGACGATCGGTATACTTAAAGGATGGTCTAGGATCAATATTTTGCGGCGTTACAAACTCTTGGTGCTGCACAAAGCTATAATACCCTGACAACATAGTTCAGCAACGTACACAGAATTTCATTTCGGGGGGGGCCCGGTAGTACAAAATGAAAAAATTCGCTGTTGCAAACATAAATTTACTGTGAAAAAAATTCATTTCGGGGGGGGGGGGGGGGCCGGGCCCCCAGGGCCGCCCCCCTGCGTACGTCCCTGACATAGTTGTGTAGGGTAAAAAACGTTAAGTTCGGACGGGCCGAACTTTGGATACCCTCCACCATATTTGCAATGAAAATATATGGAACATACCAAAAAGTGAACCTATACCGATAATTCTAAAAACCGATTTATGAAAACCATTATGTACACCAAATACAAATTTCAGCAGTTATTAGTGGGGTTTATTCATAAAATCTGAAAACCTCTGAACATGGACTGATACTGATAAATCATTCTACGTAGCAAAGTAAACATTCTTTGAGTTTTTTAGATACCTTGTCAAAAATCTTATACATATATGTTTCATCCGCTGAAACCGATAAGAGTACATCACTTTTCACTTCTTAAGGGAACCACCCCCCCCCCTCCCCCTTTCACGCTTTTAATTTTTCAATAGGTTGGTATATGAATACAAATGTTTGTTAAAGTTTGTAACTTTGCACATATATAATTGAAGATTTAAAAGAGAAGAAAAATAATTTACAAAAATTTTTTGTTGTTGTTTTTTTGTAATTAAAGAAAAGTCCTTATTTTTGATGGCGGGCATGATAACTCCTCAATGGAACATCGGAATCCGAAAATTCCAACGGTGTTAGAAAGAGTACATGTCTGGCTCTCGTATGAACTAGGATTATTGACGTCGCTCTAAAATTAACAAAATAGTGGACCTTTGAAAAAATATTTTTGGAAAATCGCCAATTTTTTACCAAAAACCAAGTTAAAAAATAAGGAAGATCTTCACCGATCGGCTTTATCCTAGTTCATACGAGAGCTATACACTCCCATAGAAACGTTGCAAAATTTGGAACCGATTGGATTATTAGTTTTTGAGTTATCGTGCCCGCCATTCGCAAAAAAATGTTTAGAGAAAAACGCGTTTAAAGTTTGAGAAACCCTTCAGCCGTTACTTGATGCTGACACAATAAATCGGCTATATCTTCAAGAGTTCTTGAGATTTTCACTTGACATTTTGTGGAGACATTCTTTAATCAGTGTAGATTCGAATTATATCAACAAAAATTTTGACCCCGAGAATGGGGGGTCCCCTTAATAGACTTCTGGATGAATCCTCCAATTAGTTCTATTAACTCGCAATTTTTAGTGGGGATTATTCCTGATATCTGAAAACTCCAGAACGTGGACTGATACTGAGAAAATCCTCAAACTACTGAAATTTTGAGTCCAAAGTTATATAAGGCTGTGCCTAAATGGGGGGCAATATTGATTACATAGAAATTGGAGAATATTTACTGTGAAAAAAATCATTTCGGTGTGGGCCCGAGCCTCCCCCCTCAGGCAACGTCGTTGACCCCAACATACGGAACAAATAAGCTAAATATTTAAATATAAAAATGGGGCTTATATGGGGACTTCATCTTATTAATAATTTTTGGTAGACATATGTGTTACCATATAGACTACAAAATACCAAATTACGACGAATTCGGTTGGAAAACGCACTCAAGAACCCCAAGATACCACAAAATGGGGTCTACCCCTACTCTTATATGGGGGAGATTTGCTACCAAAAAAGAACTCAAAGTACTATATGGCCGTAATATAGTACTTTGAGTTCTTTTTTGGTAGCAAATCTCCCCCATATAAGAGTCGAAAAACACGAAAAAACCCACAATACTGAAAATTAGGAATACCGTTATGTGGGGGCTACCGGAAAAATTGGACCTATATTTATAATTTATTTGGTACCCAATAAGAACAATAAGAAATTAAATATGTGATATGTGTCTATATATGAACAGACTTAAGACATATATGGGAAATTACAAAATTCTTTTAAAATTCCATTAAAAAAATTTTGAAAATTTTTTTTGCGAGCACATTTATGATTTTTGGTACATAGGTTAAGAAAAATATGCTGATTCGAAATCTGTTCGCGTTCACAAATTCGGATGCTGCGCACAAAAGTTATAGCGGTTTTAAATCTTGTATTTCAAATATATATTAAATGGATTCCTATTCGTTGTAATTCGCGAATTTCTTCACAAATGCTTAAACACCATTGTTTTATTTGCATACTAGTCAAATCACACTGAAATACGGTTTAATAGTCGCGAAAAACAAATAGAAACATGAAGATATCGGAAAATAAAATAAATTAATTTTTGAAATAAAACTATTTTTTTTTTTGAATTTTCGATTTTTTTAGTATGGTTAAGAGGATACGGTTTTGCCTTAATCTTCTAAAATATACAACGCTTTCTTCTGCAAATTCTTTTAGATGATTGTTAAATATCGGCAGATTCATCTAATAAGAGTTTCGACGTCATTAATGGCTAAATATATTGCATTTACAATACATAAAAATGATCAATATTGAAAAGCTTGCAATTCGCGAATTAATTGAAATCAGTTGATGCGCATGCGATTTTCGTATAAACCGAATCAATGTCTTTCAATAATTATTAATTTTTCAATGTTTAATTTAGCGGTCAAAGTGTGCCACTCGATGCACTTTACTATGCAAAAACCCTAAAAATGGCTAAAAATCACGCAACGTGCATACGATTTTTATGCGCATCCGATTTTAGTAATCTCCTATGAAAATACGCAAAAGGACACCTATTTTAAAAGGATCGGTTAAGAACCGCGGATGTGCCTCCACAATCAATTTTGGATAAAATACGCATATTATTCGCGTATCGATGTATTTTTGACCCATTTCCACGCAGATTCGCGAATTTGACAATACAAGCATAAATGCATGTAAAATTAATTCGAAGAAAACCGCGATTATTTACGCGAATTTGTCAAAATAAGTTTTTGCAGTTTTTCCCACATTCAAGGTACCTATATCCGCCGTTTTAATGGGCGGAATTGAACATGGATGGGCTCATTAGATCCGGCACGTAAAAAAACTAAAATCACGCGGGGTTCCACGGAATTGGAATGGACTTTCTTAATTTTAGACTAAAAAAATATGTTTTTTATAAAAATTTACGCACTAAATTTTCGTCTTTGGAACCCAATTGCAAAGAAGCTACAGTGAGCACATTCATGAGATATACACTAAACGAAGCAGAATCACGAGTTCTACGATCCTATAATTAGTTTATTCTATTGTCTGGATGCGCATCCTAATTATAAGAAAAATTCAAAAAACACCGAAAATCCGGCTTCAAAATATCAGCATCCATTTTGGGTGGATGCAGTGATTATATCGAAAAATCATACATTAGAACCATATTGTTCATGGGGTATTCTGCAACTTAGTCACTGATCACATGTGTGTGCGTTGTGTAGTTTAGCCACAAATCGGGAACGAACACAAAAAAACTCGTTGGCTTCAACACATTTTCACCCATTTTTTTACATTACCACCATCACAGCTTCCACGCAAGTTATTATTTATTACCAATATTTCAAGATTTTGACAAGAACACTTCATTTTATAGAATTGAATTTAAATTATATGCAATATGTTCATATTTCGCGAGTTATAACCTTGCAAACCTCAACTTCAAGGAATTTAAAAGATTTTTGTAATTTCCCATATATATATATATATATATATATATAATTGATCAGCGTAAAATTATATGACGATTTAAGCCTATCCGTCTGCATGTTGTAATCACTCTATCCTCTAAACCAATATTCACAGAGTTGTCTTTTGTCTGCAGGTTCGGAGATGAGCTTTATAGGTCCTCGGCTTAAATTTGACTCTTTTGTGCACTATTAACTAAAAATCGGACGAAAATATATATTGGAGCTATATATACATCTGAACCGATTTCAATTAAACTTGGCACACCTTACGCTATTCCATCTTCAGTACGTTGTCCAAAATTTTGTGCCAATCGACCTAAATTTGACTCTTTGGTGCACCAAATGAACCGATTTCAATAAAACTTGACACTACAGTACGTTGTGCAAAATTTCATGCCCATAGGCTTAAATTTTACACTTTGGTGGGACATTTGCTAAAAATAAGACGGATATTTATATGGGAGCTATATCTAAATCTGAACCGATTTTCATAACTTTTAATAGGGTTCGTCCTTGATCTGTGCCAAATTCCATCTCATTCGGATAATAAATGCGACCTGCAGCCTCACCTCGACAGTGAGGTGTAATTCCGGATAATTTTTATGGATTTCAAGAACCTAATCAGCTAATCCGTTGGTCGGCATGTGTTCTAACACTTCCCTATATAATTGTTAGCATGTTTATATTTTTGCTTCTCCTAGTAGAAATGCTACCGTATTTAGTACATTTACCACTTTTCCTAGTATAGTATGAATTTCCAAAAAATATGCTATTGGTCGTTGTATGCGTGAAAATAATAATAATAAAAAATAAGTGTAAAAAAATTTATAATGTCCATTTATGACAAACTATTTCAATATTCATTGATTTAATTTGTATGTCCCTTTTCTTATTGAAATAATATTTCCCTTGTGCACGACAATTTATGAAAATTCTAGTTCACTAAAGGGAAATGAATAAACAGGTAAAACGTTGGTAAACACAGATAATCGATTTATATTTGTTTGGTCGCATTGCTATTTTGTTACTGAAAAGAATCGATAAGACAAACAAATATACAGCCTGTCAGTCCTGAAAGTGAAAATGACATTGCGGATTTTCCGGAAATGGAATTATTTTCCCACAATGACTTACTTGACCACTTGGAATGCAAAAGTCATGGTTTGTTTAGTTTTGATTCGTTGGAACTGTTCAGAAGGCATGCTCTTTAATTGTTAAGAAACGCACAAGATAGTAACTTGATTTTTTTTATTGAATTTTGTGTGAATTTAAAGCCGTGATACTGAGAAATTATAAAAATAATTCAAATTTTTAAATATATCTTTAACCTATAGACATATTTCAGCAAGTTCAATGTATTTTATTTAACTTTTTATCTGTTAGGGCGATGATCATCATATGATTTATGTTAGTTTTTCTCTCTCAAGTCGAACGTAATGATCAAAGTGTTACAATATAGAACCTACGCACCCCAATGAATGAGATGAAATTTGCCGCTGCTCATTTATTTGGTCCTAGGGTGAATCCATAACGTTCATTTGCTGCAAGACCGGCATCAATCAAAAATCGAGATTTTTGATTTAATGAAGCAGAATTTTTCGCAATATCAGACTTTATGTTGTGTAAAAATTCAAATGAATATCTCTTACACACTCTGTAAAAGTTCCTCTGTTCCTTGTAATACGCGAGTAAATGTCCTTTAAGGGAACCAAAAACCAATTTAGAAAAGTGAAAAAGCGTTATGTTCGGCCGGGCCGAACTTTGGATACCCTCCACCATAGATATACTGACAGGTACTTGAAATGAAAATAGAGGAAAAATACCTGAAAGTGGACTCATATCGACATTTCGTGCAAATCGAAGGATATATAAGGAATTTGGGACACTATTTACCTAAATTCAGACGAAAATATATATATAGAAGATATATCTAAATCTGAACAGATGTTAACGAAATTTAACACGAATCTTTCTAGATTAATTCAGTACGCTATGCAAAATTTCGTGCAAATCGAAGGATATATTGGGACTTTGGTGCACTATTTACCTAAAATCGGACGAAACTATATATATGGGAGCTATATCTAAATCTGAACAGATTTTCACGAAATTTAAACCAAATCGTTCTAGACTTAATTCAGTACGCTATGTAAAATTTCGTGCAAATCGAAGGATATATAAGGACTTTGGTGCACTTTACCTAGAATCGAAGGAAATTATTATGGGAGCTATATCTAAATCTGATCAGATTTTCACGAAAATTAAAACACATCATTCTAGACTCAATTCAGTACACTGTGCCAAATTTCGTGCAAATCTAATGATATATAGGGACATTGGTGCACCATTTACATAAAAACGGACGAAAATATATAGGAGCTATATCTAAATCCGAACCGTTTTCGCGAAACTTCACACACATTATTCTAGTCTCAATTTAGTTCGCTACACCAAATTTCATGCAAATCGAATGATATATAGGGACATTGGTGCACCATTTACATAAAATCGGACGAAACTATATATATATCTAAACTATATCCAAATCTGAACCGATTTTCGTGAAACTTCGCACATATCATTATAGACTCAATTTAGTTCGCTATTCCAAATTTCATGCAAATCGAATGATATATAGGGACATTGGTGCACCATTTACATAAAATCGGACGAAAATATATATGGGAGCTATATCTAAATCTGAACCGATTTTCTCCAATTTCAATAGGGTTCGTCCTTGGGCCAATTAAGGCACCTGTGCCCAATTTCATCCAAATCGGATCATAAATGCGACATGTACTTTGTTAACAAAAATACATGGACGGACGGACAGACGGAAAGGAACCATGGGTCTATCTCGATTATTTTTGCCTATTACAAACATATGCACAAATACATTATACCCTGTACCACTCTGTAGTGAAGGGTATAACATATTTTTATATATACAGTGGTGGTCACAGAATTAAAACATTTACTGTGGTAAACATTTTTTGATCAGCCCTCGATTAGTTTGAAGTATTTTTGAAATTTTTTTAATTCAGAACACTTCGGTATACTGCATTTAAGAGATTTAATGTGAAAATAGAAAATTATTGCATGCAATTTTTCCATAAATAACGGTTTTTATGAAAATACATCGACTTTGAAGTGGCCATATAATTAAAACATTGTTTG
This sequence comes from Musca vetustissima, assembly GCF_032173495.1. Lineage (NCBI taxonomy): Eukaryota > Metazoa > Arthropoda > Insecta > Diptera > Muscidae > Musca > Musca vetustissima. The sequence goes on from NW_026883590.1 coordinate 43,402, forward strand.
GGATTTTTTACTTTACAGCACTTTTTGAAAATATTTTTAGAAAAGCACTTTAATTTAGTTAAATTATGTAAAATAAGCACCGTTAAAATCATTTACAGATAAAAATTTTTGAAAAAATCTGTAAAATCTATCAAAATTGCCAAAAATTATTACAGTACACCTTACATTCAGATAATCACCCTTATTATAGACAATAAAGGTCCGAATGCACCAGAAATTGCTAGAATTAGTAGAAAACAATAAATAATTCTCAAAATAAATAAATATTTGAAATAAAAACTCAAAAAATGGGAATTAACTTAAAGGAACGATTCAATTTCAATAGCCTTTACTGAAGAAGGACGGAATATTTTTGCGGTATGTGAGAAAAAATCGATTGATATTGGCATTTATTATATCAAATCGACTGTTCGAGAAGACAGAAAATATTTTATCAAAAAATATATCTGTCAGAACAGAACGAACAGAGATCAACGCCTAGGTTGATGAGTAAAAGTTTCTGGCATACAGCAGCAATTTTGATGTTCAACACAAGACTTCAAATATTTGTCAAACTGTACAATTTTTACTTCCTTGATACGTAAATAGATTAAGTGGAAGTTATTCGATTCAAAAAATATTATTTTGGAAAAATATTGTCATGTTCAATAGATTTTAAGGGTCATGAGTTGACCATCAAACATGCCGCTGTGTGCCAGAAACTTTTACTCGTCAACCTAGGCGTTGATCTCTGTTCGTTCTGTTCTGACAGATATATTTTTTGATAAAATATATTTTGTACTACTCGAACGGTCGATTTGATATAATAAATACCAATATCAATAGATTTTTTCTCCCATACTGCAAAAATATTCCGGCCTTCTTCTGTAAAGGCTATTGAAAATGAATCGTTCCTTTAGGTTAATTCCCATTTTTTGAGTTCTTATTTAAAATATTTATTTATTTTGGGAATTATTTATTGTTTTCTACTAATTCTAGCAATTTCTGGTGCATTCGGACCTTTATTTTCTATAATAAGGGTGATTTTCTGAATGTAAGGTGTACTGTACAAATTGTTGGCAATTTTGATAGATTTTAAAGATTTTTTCAAAAATTTGTATCTGTAAATGATTTCATCAGTTCTTATTTTACACAATTTAACTAAATTAAAGAGCTTTTCCAAAAATATTTTCAAAAAATGCTGTAAAGTAAAAAATCCCAAACAATGTTTTAATTATATGGCCACTTCAAAGTCGATGTATTTTCATAAAAACCGTTTTTTATGGAAAAATTGCATGCAATAATTTTCTATTTTCACACTAAATCTCTTAAGTGCTATATATCGAAGTGTTCTGAATTAAAAAAATTTCAAGAATACTTCAAACGAATCGAGGGCTGATCAAAAAATGTTTACCACAGTAAATGTTTTAATTCTGTGACCACCACTGTATATATATATATATATATATATATTTATTTTTATATATTTTTTTTTTTAATTTGATATGTCATGTTATAGCCACTTCGACGAGAAATTTCGCTTAAGGGAACAAACACGTTTAAAGTTTGAGAAGCCCTTCAGCCCTCACTTGATGCTAACACAAAAAATCGGCTATATCTTCAAGAGTTCTTGAGATTTTCACTTGACATTTTGTAGGGACATTCTAGAAATCGAATTATATCAACAAATTTTTTGACCCCGAGAATGTGGGGGGGTCTCTTTAAACCTTTAAAATATCAAACATGGGACAGCACCTTTCTATTGGGAACTAACAAAAAAAGAACTCGGTCTTACTTCAGCGGAGAATTTGAGTATGATTTTGTTGTATGTATTATTATTGTGTTGTATGTATTCTTGATCAGAATAAAATTCTATGTCGATTTACTCCTTCCGTCTATTAAAATCAAGATAGAAATCGTAATATTTAAGCCCGAGCTCTAAAAGTTTGCCCATACTTTGCTAGTACTCCTAGGATGGCACATATCCGTCCACGTTTTGCTGTAGCCCCCATATGACGGTACAGCCAAATATCCTTTTTTGAGATTTATTATTTGACATTTTGGGTTTTCATTGAATAACACACAACCGTACAAAAATTTATTAATATTGATCTAAGTTTCAGGTTTGCCCCTATATAAAGGTATCCTCTACAAAACAAAAAAAAAAAAAAAAAAACAAATTTCTAGATGTAAATCTGGAACAGGACAATATATCTATGATATTCATTATATTTGGAAAAGGCAACGGCTTGAACCCGGGTTTTCTACACTGACTTTCAGGTTTCCTAAGAGAATTAATCAATCCAATAATTAGGAAAACCTAGAGTTGCTCAAATCGACATAAAATTGTACTTTTATCACTAATATGTATATGACTTAACCGATTTACAATCGGAATGACAACGTTTACATTTTATTTTGACAGGTATTAATGTTTGCGATATCTGCTTAGCTAAAGTTTATTCATTTAAAATTTAAAGTTTTAACTCGACACTGATTTTTTTCGACAACCATATGATTTGCAAACAAACCAATTATTTGGCGCCATACAATCTTTTAGTATTTTACTGTTCGCATCGGATTCATTACAACATGTAATACGAAAATGTTAATTACAATCGTGTGTGCGACTGTACTTCGTATGTAATTCTATTGTTACAATTTCAAACCAGAGTTGTATTTCAACACACTTACTTACCTTTCTCAACAGATGTTGCCATATTGCAATCGTTGTGTTCATTTAACCGCTTCATTTTAACTATTGTTGTTACTCTTGCTAATGTTCATATTGACGATGATGATGTTGTTGTTGTTGATGTTATCGTTGATGCTTCTGCTCCACTGATCCGCATGCTCTCTACATGCTGTGTCTCATTTATTTACTTTGTTTTGATTTTCAACTTTATTGTTACACTTCACTACACACCAGAGTTTGTTGGCGCGATTTGAGAGCAAAAGATGAAAACAAAAAAACAGAAAAAACAAATCTCACGAAACAACAAAAAAGAATCACTACTGCACATGCACTTCTCTTTCTCCACCGCCGCCACTCGACTCCACTCTGAGTGGGGAGAACTTCAACAGAAAATTCCCACACCAACCCAGCAGCAGCAAAATATCGCTTACTCAACACAAAGATCACGATGACAACAAAATTGAAACCGGTTTCAAATTGAGAGCCGAGGTTTAGGTTTAAATGTTTTTTTCTCGATTTTTTGGATTTTTTGTTGGGTTTTTATTTGTTTGTTAGTCGATCAGTACCACAAACCGAACCGAACGATGCGTTTTTGTTTTTTTTTTCGTGTGTATGGACGTTTTTCGGATACCAAACTCCAAATAGATTTTTGCGCTTCCGTATACATAAACAAAAAAGACACACAAAATGTTGTTGCTGTTTTTTCAAAGATTGTTATCACAAAATGTGTTTGCAAATTCCTGTTGTTGTTGTTTTTTTATTTGTGCAAAATTAATGACGCTTTTAACTGGCAATTTAACTCTCTTTTTTGTTTGTCGTTGATACCGAACACAATATAATTAAGCGTTTACATTATGATTTCACAAGAAAAAGTATTGTTTTTTCCATCAATTTTTTTTTGTTAAAATATGTATCTGCATTTATTCACTGCCGTCTCGTTTTTCACTTCCCACTTTTTGTTATGGCCAAAACATTTGTTTGCCTCACTGACAGCGAACTGCACTTCATTAACTCCGCCACATTTCGAATGCAATCTCACAGAATGCTTGAAGCAGACTAAATCGAGCTTTGATCTAAACCACAATGCTGCTGCTCTTTTTTTTCTGTTTGGAGCAGTTACCACTACGAATCATGTCTGTGTCTGTGGCAAATAAGACTGGTTTGTTTTTTGTTGTTGTTGCTGTTGGCTGTTTCTTCTTTTATTGACTTAGAGAGCTTTGATCGGGAACAGGGCATTTTTATCTGAGTTTGTTGATTTGTTTGGTGGGTTGCCATTGTTATTTTTACAATAGTATGACTAAACGATGAGTGTTCCCCGGTAAAGGGTTATTGGAGTTATTGTTGGGGGAAATTCAGAGTTGTTGAACCTCAGTAATTAAAAAAAACACATTATTTTTTATTGAACGATGAACGAAATGCTGAAAAAATCTTAATATTGAAATATTAACAAAGTTAAACTTACAAACTTATTTTGGAAACAAGTAGTTTTAAATAGGAAAAGGTAAATAGATCAAATTAAAATGAGTAGGTACTAATTATGCGCGGTACGCTGAACCGAGCTTTATCAATTATTTTGAAAAATATCTTAATATATTTTCATAATAATAACCTAATATATTAGGTTGGGGAAAAAGAAATCCATTATTTTTTCGGTAGATTGCTTTACTGATAGATTTCACGTAAAGTATCGATCAAACACTTTCAGATTTATGCTCGTTGGGTGACATTTCGAAGTAAAAAACATATTTTGCTGTTTTTTGTTTGTTACATTAAACATGGAAGTGAACAAACATGGAAGTGAACAAAGAGAAAATTCCGTTCATTTTACAGATTTTCTTTGACAAAGGCGAAAAAGCAATCCAATCGGCTAAAATTGTGAATGGTGTTTATGGTTCCGATACTGTAACAGTCAAGTATGTGCAATTTTGTCGTAAAATCGCCCAGTAGCTAAAAATCGACCATGAAACAGTTGTAAACCATTTACAATTGACCAGAAACGGCCAGAATTAGCCAACAGGAGAGGTTTCGTGTTCAACCAGGACAACGCAAGGCCACACACATCTACAGTGATTCGCCATAAACTTCAGTAGCTTGGTTTGGAAGGTTTAATATATTCGTCATACAGTCCGGACTTGGCACCAAGTGATTATAATTTTTTTCTTACGTTGCAAAATTTCTTTAATGATAAAAAATTGGTATCTAAGGAGGATTGTGAAAATCGACAACTAGAGTTTTTTGCAAATAGTGAGCAGGACTTCTATGAGAGAAGGATTATGAATTTACCTTTAAAATGACAACAAATCATACAACAAAACGATGCATATTTGGACATTCCGAAGCATGTTAACACAAATTTCCAGTGTTAATTTTCTGTTCTCACACTCAATCGATCAAGTACAGTACACATTAGCATTTTCAATAAAAAACTATTTAAAAATATTCCAAACGATTCGAGGGTTAATCAAAACACTTTTCCCTTCAGATGTGTGCTAATTACGTGACCGGCACTGTATATGGGAATTATTTATAATTTTTTTTTTTTAACAATTATGAATATAGACACCTCAAGAATGATTCCCCAAAAATTGATCCAAATATCTCCATTATTGAAAATTTTTAATAAAAAAGGTAAAAATGGGGTTAAAATATATTGTATTCAGATGAGTTCCAAATTAAAAAGGGTTGCCAACATCGAATTCTCAAATGAGACTACCTTCTGTAATTATGCCATGAGAAATGAGCTCAGATTTATGTTTTTTATACCCTCCACCATAGTATGGAGGGTATATTAATTTTGTCATTCCGTTTGTAACACATCGAAATATTCATTTCCGACCCTATAAAGTATATATATTCTTGATCAGGGTAAAATTCTAAGACGATCTAGCCATGTCCGTCTGTCCGTCCCTCTGTTGCAATCACGCTATCTTCTGAAGGAATTGAGATAGGGTGCTAAAATGTTGCATAAAGTTGTCTTTTGTCTGTAGGCAGGTCAAGTTCGAAGATGGGATATCTCGGTCCACGTTTAGGCATAGCTCCCATATAAGGGTACCCCCCATTTTCGGTATTTTGAGGTTCTTCTGCGTATTTTTCAACCGAATTCGCTGAAATTTGGTACTTTGAGTTTTTATTGGGTAGCAAAGCTCCCTCCTAAAAATTATAAATATAGATCAATTTTTCCTGTTACCCCCCATATAACGATACCCCTCAATTTTCGATATTTTGGGGTTCTTGAGCACGTCTTTCAGCCGAATTCCCTGAAATTTGCTACATTGGGTTCTTATTGGTTACTACATGGCTCCACAAAAAATTATAAGTATAGGTCTACTTTTTCTGGTAGCCCCCATATAACAGTACCTCCTAATTTTCAGTATTTTGAGGGTTTTGGTCGTATTTTTCCACCGAATTGGCTGTAATTTAGTATTTTGAGTTCTTAATAGGTACCAAATCTCACCACAAAAAATTATGAATATAGGTCCATTTTTTCGAGTTGCCCCTATATAAGGGTACCCCCAATTTTGGGGTTCTTGAGTGTGTTTTTCAACCGAATTCGCTGCAATTTGGTATTTTGTAGTCGTATTAAAAAATATTAAAATAGTTATCTGATTTGTTCTGCGTTTTGGGTTTGGTTCTAAGACTCTGTTGTAATCATTTCACCTGCGGAGGATAGAACGTAAGGTTCGATAATGTACTATATATGAACTATAGCCCGGATTTAGGCCTAGGCCTAGCCCCTGTGTGGGACGTACTTGAAGGAGTGGATCGATATTTCCCATCTTGAACTTGAACAAAGTTTGGAATAAATAATAATATAGGCAAAGTTTGGATGAAATCAAAATTTTCTGAAATGGTTTTGGTCCAAAAACACGTGGGTTCCAGAACTAATATTTCGACAAGGCACATTTTCACTGTATCAAATTGTATACACCCTCATTAGCCATATTCATAAAAAATTGCTGAAATTATGGTTTACATAATCAGTTTGTAGAAAGATCACTTTTTGTTATGTTCCCTTTATTTTCTTTTCAAGTACCTGACAGTATTTTGAAAAAATTCTTCTTTTATAAATCCACGCCTTATGGTCCTTTGAAAAAATTCTTCTTCTTTTATAAATCCACGCCTTATGGTCCTTGAAAAAATTTCTTCTTTTATTAATCCACACCTTATGGTCCTTTCAAAAAATTCTTCTTTTATAAATCCACGCCTTATGGTCCTTTGAAAAAATTCTTCTTTTATAAATCCACGCCTTATGGTCCTTTGAAAAAATTCTTCTTTTATAAATCCACGCCTTTAAAAATACTTTTTAAAAAATCCACGCTTAAAAAATATTTTTTAAAAAATCCACGCCTTTAAAAATACTTTTAAAAAATCCACGC